>NC_134021.1:25687500-25695000 GCF_040712315.1 Castanea sativa | reverse complement strand
GGTGGGGTTATAGCGGTGATTCGAGGAAGGTGCATTGGGTTTGTCGGGAAAAGCTTTGTGAAGCGAGGGAGGTGGATTGCATGGGATTCAAAGAAATTGAAAAGTTCAATGATGTGCTCTTAGTAAAACAGGTTTGGAGGATGATATATAATCCAGAGTCGCTATGCTTTCGCGTGTTAAAAGCCAGGTTTTCCCAAACTGTTCCATCTTGGAAGTGAAGGATTTCATATTTGGGTCCTATGCCTGGAAAAGTATTTTTAGTGCTAGAGATGTTATTCAGAAGGGTATGGTTTGTAGAATTGGGAATGGCCAATCAGTGCATGTTAAAGAAGATAAATGGTTGCCTAGAAAAGCTTGTAGTTCCATCATATCCCCCTTGCCTACTGTCTTGCCTGAGACAAGAGTTAGCTCCCTCATTGATGCTGATCGGAGAGGCTGGAAAACTGAGGTGATCAACGAGATGTTTTTTCCTAGTGAGGCGTTTGTAATTAGGGGAATCACTCTGAGTATTAGAAACACTGAGGACTGGGAGATTTGGGCGTATACTCCTTCAGGTGTTTACACTACAAGCAACACCTACAAGTTACTATCTGCAAGTACCACACCAGGTAGCTCTAACCAAGAGCCTCAAAAACACTTTGTTTAGAGGGCTTGCCACAATGCTTTCCGCATGAAGTGCAATCTGTTTCAGCAGAAAATCATCACCTCGGAGTTGTGTGAGCTGCGTAACGAAGGCCTTGAGGATTTCCTACATGCTTTGTGGAATTGCGGAGTGGTAGAAGGCGTATGGAGCTGCCACAGTTGGTCCCAACAGGCCTTACACCCCCCTCCTCTAACCTTTTGCGATTTAGTTGATTGTTTTTTGCAGGTGATGGAGGACTTCAAGATGGAGATTTTTGGTGTTTCGACTTGGTGCTTATGGAACCGAAGAAACACCCTACACTTTGGGTGCCAGGTGCAACCAATTGCCAATATTAGTTCTCTGGCAAGTAACCTTTTGCAAGAATTTCTAGTTGCTTAGGAAGAAGAAGCTCAGCCCGTGCATATGCCTATAATCCAACACCAATGGAGGGCCCCAGAGCAAGGCTACTTTAAATCAACTTCGACGATGCTGTGTTCAAGCCTTTTAATTTGGCAGGAATCGGGGTTGTCATTCGTGATTGGCGTGGAGGAGCTATTGCTGCTTTGTCAATGCCAATAGCTCTAGCCTCGACAGTTGCTGATTTGGAAGCGCTTGCTTTGTCGCCGTGCTGTGATGTTTGCTGATGAAAAGGATCTTCAAAATGTTATCTTTAAAGGGGATTCAGCTTCAGTGATCAACGCTATCTCTCAGGAGAGTCTGGTGTTGAACTCGTATGGAGACGTTGTGGACGACATTCGCACCTTAGTTTCTATTTTTCAGTCATTTCAATTTGTCCATGTTCATCGGTCTTGTAATGTGGTTGCCGATGCGTTAGCTAAGAAGGCCAAATGTTCAGCGGGGCCTCAGGAATGGTCGGATGGCTTACCTGCAAAGATTGCCCAACTAGTTGGCTTTGATGTTCCTTGAACTTGGTTTTCTTTTTCTAATAAATTCCCAGTCTGATGGGCTGGCTTCTCAAAAAAAAAAAAAAAAAAAAAAACTAACTAACATACACCTAGTGAATCTGGTATCAGTCGGTAATTATTATTGCCCAATAACATAACTGATAGTGAAAACAAAATCAACAAGAAAAAATTGAAAAATGTAGTAAAAGAAATGTAAATGTATCCTTACAATTCCAGATTTGATTATTTTTTTTTATTTACTTCTCAATCTTCCGATCCTCCAATACCATAAAAGGATCTACTGGTGTAAAGTTAAAAAAAAATCATTCATATAATGGGTAAAAATAATACATAAGCATAGTAATTTCAATCTCAGGTGATCCAAACCTTTAACCTACCCACAAATTTTATTTTCTTTATCCAAGGGTTGAGTAAAAAACGGATGTTGAGGTGAGGGCGAGATGTAAACATTTGTGCATTTGTTTTTTTGTTTTTTTATAATAAATAAACACAATATGAAAAAAATACCCAAAGGGAGAGAAAATACCTAGAGGTTTTTGGAACCAGAGGCTGGGAGCAGTGCTTTGCAGTGTTCAAAACTAAAGTATGGTCCAGGGAAGCGGTAGCACGATAGTGGAAGCGGTGTGGTAGTAGTCGCAGGTGAAAGGGAGTGTATTTGAGAGAGAGAACTTCAATTCTAAAAATTTTGGAAATTTTGGCTTTTAGTTTTTAGAGGGGAAGGAACTGAGAGAGAGAGAGAGAGAGAGAGAGAGAGAACTTCTGTTTGAAAAATTTTAAGTGAGGAGTGAAAGGTTAATTTTGGAGAAAAGATACGATAGAAAGTGGCGGAAGTTTGAAAACTTTTCAGGGCAAAATTGTCATTTGGTTTGTGTTGATAGAGTGAATTGCAGTGGCTAGTTGTCAATCATCTATTGGATATGAAATACCAAATAAGGTGCTGACGTGGTAATATTGAAACACTATATACTTTCTCCTTTCAACCACAAACTTAATTATCAAAAAGGAAGCAACCCGGGTGGGTACAATGAATGACTTTCATTTCATTTCATTTCATATCTCATCAATCTAATTCAAACACTTAAACATCCATGAACAATAGCAGCTGCTACTTCAAATTTCAGAACCTTAATAAAGCCACTGTCGGCACAATAGTACTCCAACTTGGGCCTAGGTGAAAACGGCCAAATACCATCATTTCATAAATTTTTAGCAATTAAGCACTGTTTTGGAACTAAATGGGGATCTACCACTTTTTACGTACTTGAGTTTACTAAACTCAAGTTCTGAATGGTACTCGAGTTTAGCAAACTCGAGTTCCTAGTTTCTATTCCACCATGGCGCTAGCTGAGTTGGCATTTGGGCATTAAAAAATGCCACTTGGTACTCAAGTTTCTTGGACTCGAGTACTATATTAGTGTGGTACCCGAGTCCATTAAACTCGAGTATCAATTTGTATGTGAGGCCCCAATTTCTTGAGTGCAAAGCAAAATCATACATATTGATACTTGAGTCCATGAAACTCGAGTACTGTGTTAGCAGTACCTGAGTCCATTAAACTTGAGTATCAATCTGTATGTGAGGTCCCATTCTTAAGTGCAAAGCAAAATCATACATAAGGGTCATCAATGAGCCGGGTCGGGCCGGCCCGACCTATTTTTACTTGGCCCATGGGCACAATGGGCTGGGCATAATGGGTTATTAACTAGTTACCGGGCCGGGTCGGGCTGGGCCGAAAGAGAAAACTTTAGCCCATGGGCAACGCCCATTTTGTCTTTAGCGAGCTGGGCTATCGGGTTGGGCTTAATGCGTTACCCATGGGCTTGTGTTGGCATATTATTTTATTATTTTTTTAAGGAAAAAATCAATTTTTTATAAGGGAATAATCAATATATTTTTTTAAAGGAAAGAATTAAAGAATTTAATACTTAATTACAAATTTTTTATAGTCAAATCTATTTAATTTTTTGATTTGTTGATGGAAACCTATTTAATTTTTTGATTTGTTGATGGAAACCTATTTAATTTTTTTTATTAAGGCTTTAAATAGTTTTTTTTTAATTTTAATTTTTATCTTTAATAAAAAAAAAGTCAAATGGCTAATTCAAATTTGCTAGACTACTAGAAAAATATATATTTAGTAAACTAAGTTTAGCACAATTACTTTGAATATCTTAGTGGTTGAGGGAGTTTTCTTAAGAAATTTCTTTATTATATCTCAAGATCAATCATTCATACACTTCCTATATATTTTTGTTATGAATTATGAGTTATTGGGTTGGGCCAACAGGTTAGACCAATGGGCTGGGCAACGGGTTGGGCTACTGGGCTAGCCCACCGGGTACTCATGGGTATAAAAACTAGCCCACGGCCTAACCCACTAGGCTAGTGGGCTACCCATGAGCCTCAATAAGAACGGGCCGAGCCGCCCATTAGCCCGGTGGGCCGTCGGGTTTCTAGGTCGGGCTATGGGCCATGAGCTATTTGATGACCCTTAATCATACAGATTGATACTCGAGTCCATGAAACTCGAGTACTGTGTTAGCAGTACCTAAGTCCATTAAACTCGAGTATCAATCTGTATGTGACGCCCCATTCTTGAGTGCAAATCAAAATCATATTAAGGCAATTGTAGGGACATCTGAGTGACGCTAAAAATTTGTACTTGAAATTGACTAATGAAATTGGTTGTACTAACGAGTTCACTGCAAAATTGAGCTTATGGACGAGACCTTATTCCTCACTGTCAACCTTATAGACAGGTTCTTAGAGCACCAAATAGTTCTCAGAAAGAAGCTTAAATTTGGTTGGGTTGACAGGCATGCTATTAGCTTGCAAATATGAGGAAGTTTCTGTCCCTATTGTGGAGGATCTTGTTATGATATCAGACAAGGCTTATACGAGAGAAGAAGTTCTTGATATGGTAATATCCTTAATTGCTTCCCACTAGTTTCCTTTCCTTCCTTTCACTATTAAATTAAATTTAATGATTTCCCTTGCTTATAGGAGAGATTTATGGTGAACACATTACAATTTAAGTTGTCTGTGCCTACCCCATATGTGTTTATGAGGAGATTCCTTAAGGAAGCTCAATCTGACAAAAAGGTCAATAATCCAATGTCATAGAATCATCTTGATTTAAATTAGATTTTTTTGGGTCAAAATTGATACTTATAAGTTAGATTTCCACCTATGCACAAATGTCAAAAAATTAAATCAGTAAAAACAAGAATATCTAGTATATAGTTGCTACCATTTACATCAAGTGGAAATTGCCGTAGTTACCACAACAAATTAGTAGAGTCAAACACCATTTGCATCAGTAAAACAATTTAGCTTACTCCTGGTAGTAAACAGACATAATATGCCATAGTTACCACAACCAATAAGTAGAGTCATATTGCCTGCCTTTTGTTCCATATTCCACAATTTCTCACCTAAAGTCGTAATTGAAACTCAAATGTCTCCTTGTCTTTGATGCCTTTGTAGGTCCAAGTGAAGCAAGTGGTTGTCTATTAATTTTCACCTCAAAATACAGTTTTTCTGTTCGGTTAATGGGACTGAAACATGATCTTGGTTCTACATGTAATGACTATGAGCTGGCTTGCATCGATGAATATTCTTCAAAAAAAAATTTTCTCCAGTTACAACCTCTTCATTTGCAAACCCCACTTCTCAGGATTCAATCTTTCTAAATCCCTGGTTAAAACACAAGCAAAGCTTGAATTTATATTTATAAAAGTTCACCTTATCCACACAAACACACACACACACACAAAAAAGAAATAGAAAATAAAACAATCCAATCTTAAATTGGAGAAAAGAACACTCACTGCTAAACTACTGCTGGATCAGTAGTTCAAAAATACTAGTTAAAAAGATGGATAATCTAAAATGTGTAAATCCATGCACATGTATTCATGTAGCCCACAAGTTATTTTAGGTAGCTTGTATTGAAAAAATAAATCTTCAACCTATTTCAGTAATACACATTAAACAGCAAGAACATCAACCACAACATCAAATTGTAGACAACAAGTTAAGCATATATTGAAAAAAATATATCTTCAACCTATTTCAGTAATACACATTAATGATTAAACAGCAAGAACATCAACCACAACATCAAATTCTAGGCAACTGGTTTTTAATATCATCATTGTTGAATCAGACAGGCATTAAAACTTCACAAGCAGTAAATTGAAGTAGTAAACCGACTAATTGGTTGTGAGCATAGAAATTTGACACCCTTAATTAGCAATGTACTTGAATGGTAGGGTACTTGAAGATGATCATGTTAACATAGGCCAAGTCAAAGTTGACACCCTTCATGGTAGGGTATTTGAAGATGATCATGCTAAGGAGAGTGCCTTCACAATTGTAAAATATGCAATCAGAGAAAACTTCTAAGATCCAATAGGTTAAAAGTGGAAAAGTGAAATCATGGCCAACTCACAAATGACCTAACACCTTTTAGAGAAAGAAAAAAAATGAAAAACATTACATTACACATAGGACAATTACACATTACATTACATTAATCAATTATTATGCAACTTTTGTGACAAACCAAATGGCAATGCTAATGACTTTTTGTATGCATCTTATAGGGAAAGTAGCTTATAGTATAAATGCCATATTTGGTCCTTGAAATTTTATCCAATTTTTCTTAAGTTTTAAAAATACATAATTGAATGGCATATAGCATGCATTTTGTTTCAAGTTGCATTTAGAAGGATGCCACGGTTCAAACTTAGTGTACCTAGTGCGTGAGACCACCACACAACCCGATTGCACCTTCCTCCCCCTTTCTTCCATGGTGTGGTTCTCGGTCGTTTCCTACCCTCGTCCATCTCATTCCTGATTCGTGTTGAGACAGGGCTACCTTTCTCTAAGATCAATTAGGGGTTAGGGACGACCCTTCGAGTTTCTTTAGGATCCAGCCATAATAGTCTATCTTTCAACGCAGGGAACATGGGAGCATAGCTCCGAAACAGTGCGTTCACGCTATAGCATGGGTCAATGTACTGCTTTGCATCGTGTTGATACCTAATACAAACTACAATGACATGTGAACATAATATCTTGTACAGTTTCCATTTTTGACATGTGCAAGTTCTTTGCAACAGATTAACTCCATGTGTGTGATCCCCATGTCCAGCGGTCCTTGGATTACGCGGGGTATCTACTTGATATGATTGTTGTTGTGCGCTCAATCTTGTCACCCTGTGATGCTCCGCCTTCGCCTTATTTCTCATGAAATTATCCAAGGCATATTTAATGCTAGTGGATGTATCAATCACTATGTATTCTATGCAATTTATTTTCAAAAGAAAATAATAGGAGAGAGAGAAAGAGAGAGAGTTTCACTATAAAACAAATACAATTTAGAGAAAACCCAAGTACCCTCCCCCATCTACAAGATTGGAACCAAGAAACTATTTCTCCTTTATCATTGTTTTTCTCTTTTCATGAAAGTGAGTGTTCTTTGATTCTGTACCAAATAAGAGAGTAATTACTACTGGTCCAATGATAGCAGTTTTTCTCTATTGATATGGTCCCACATTTGACTCAAAAATTAAGAAATAAAACATTTTAAAAATAAATAATTTAGGATACATGGTGCAAAATTGGATTTCAATTATAGAATGTAATTGGATTTTCTCTAAGCTATACCTATCAATATATATATATATATATATATATATATATATATATATATATATATATATATAGAGAGAGAGAGAGAGAGAGAGAGAAGTAATGAACGATTTCTACTGCAGAGATTGTCTAATGTACAAACAATCTATTTATGCATCAAAAGATTTGAAGAGAAATATTACATGTTACCATAAACTATCACTTCTAGAAGTATCATTAATCAAAGATTAATATGAATTACAATTCAAAATATGGGGACTTGTAATATTTTTTTTTTGAGAAACAGTTGTAATT
>NC_134021.1:24812500-24945000 GCF_040712315.1 Castanea sativa | reverse complement strand
GCACAAGCAGCACCGGCACCGCGCATGAACTCATACTCTCTCTCACATGTCCCTTGGTCAGCAACTCATCAACTTGCCTTTGAAGTTCCTTTGTCTCCACCAGATTACTCCTATAGGCTGGTCGGTTAGGAATTGTTGCCCCCGGCACAAAATCAATTTGATGCTCTATTCCTCTAATAGGTGGCAATCCACTAGGAGCATCATTAGGAAACACGTCATCATATTCCTGCAACAAAGAGACAACAACACTAGGCAAAGATTCGTCAAGTTCGTTAGTATTAAAACACACCTCTTTGTACAAGAGTACAAATATAGACTGGTTTGTATAAAAAGCACTCTTGACATCACTCGCCTTAGCAAAAAAACTCCCTTGTTTTTTTGTTTTTCTCTCATTTTTTTCCACCCTCAACTGTCTTTTCACTCTTTTTTATGTTTTCACTCTTTTTTTTTTATTCACTCTCTTTTATTCTTTCACTCTCTTTCTCATAATCTTTTTTTGCAATCTCAATCTTGCAATTTTTCAAGTCATTCTCTCTTTTCAGTTTCACTTGATCTTCATACACTTGTCTTGGAGTCAACGATACAAGAGTAATGGTTTTATTATCTTTAACAAAAGAATACCTATTCTTGAACCCATCATGATTGACCTTCCTGTCAAACTGCCATGGCCTGCCCAATAAAATTTGACCTGCTTGCATTTGAACAACATCACAAAGTACTTCATCCTTATACCTCCCAATTGAAAAAGAAACCAGTACTTGCTTATTTACCTTAACCTCTCCACAATCATTCAACCACTGCAACTTATATGGTCTAGGGTGTTTCAAGGTAGGTAAATTCAATTTTTTAACTAAAGTAGAGCTAGCCACATTAGTACAGCTCCCCCTATCTATAATCATACTACATACCTTGTTGTTGACGTGGCATCTAGTATAAAAAATGTTCTCCCTTTGTTGTTCCATGTCATCCTCTTTGACTTGGACACTTAAAGCACGCCTAGCCACAAGTGACTCACCCTCCACTGGATACTCCACTTCCTCATCACAAGCATCCTCAAGTGATGGAATCTGATCATAATCTTCCTCGCTTTCAGTTTCCACCTCTCCATCAATATGTGCGATCATGGTCCTCTTATTTGGGCATTGTGATGCTATATGACCTACTCCCAGACAACGAAAACACTTAATATCACGATTACGAGTTTGGGATTCATTTTTACCTTTGTTGACGCTGGGAGCATCATCTCTCCTTTTTGGTGGTTCGGCTTTGGATTTGAAAACAGCCCATTCGCCTTTCCTCCCATTTGACCTCCATGAAGTAGAGGAGCCCGGATTTTGAAATGACCGAGTTCCTTTCCTTTTAAGCTGTCGTTCCACCTTTATTGCCATGTGCACCATGTCCTCCAACTCCACGTAGTGCTGCAACTCCACCACGTTGGCAATGTCGCGATTCAGCCCATTCAAAAACCTTGCCATGGTAGCTTCTATATCCTCCTCTACATTTTCCCGAATCATAGCAATCTCCATCTCCTTGTGGTAGTCATCCACACTCCTATAGCCTTGAGTAAGATTCTGTAATTTCTGATACAAGTCCCTATAGTAGTGACTAGGAACAAACCGCCTCCTCATGATGGCCTTCATTTCCTCCCAACTCTCAATAGGTCTCTCATGGTTTCTCCTTCTGTTCATCACAAGTTGATCCCACCATATAATAGCATAGTCAGTAAACTCAATGACAGTGAGTTTTACCTTTTTCTCCTCGGAGTAGTTGTGGCACTCAAAGATTAACTCCACCTTCTTCTCCCACTCCATGTATGCTTCTGAATCATTTTTCCCTTGGAATGTTGGTATCTTCATCTTTATGTTTCCTAGGTTCCTGTTAGTCCCATCTTGCCATCTTGGATCTCTTCAGAAACCTCTACCACACCTTTCTCCCCTCTGCACAAACCTGCCCTCATTGTTCAATGAAGCCTGATCTTCTTCATCTTCAAACTCATCCTCGTGGTAGTCATCAGAATCATCCATGTGCGCACGCCTTTCTTGCCTTCTAGCATTAGGGCCTCTTTGGGGACGCTCCTCACGCAAAGTAGCAATAATAGTGTCTTGCCTATCCATCTGATCCCGAATCTCATTAAACACCACGTTCATGCGTTCAAATTGTTGTTGCATAGCTTGCAAAATAATGGACGACTCCTCCCCTCCTTCCCTATTTGATGTTTCACACCTGAAAGACATACTTTTGAAACAACAGAGAATTATTAGAAATAATTCCTCACAACACTCCCTCACGTGTTTGCACTCAAATTATGTCACTCCCACTCGTATTTCACTCTTAAATTGGCTTTTTCCCAATAGTAGTCTCACACTCTCTTGCCTTTTTCCACTCGTAACTTCGCCTTTTCAGTTCTTCATTAAACTAACAAACTTGATTAAGAAATTCAACTTGTAATGTAAAATCAAATACCAACGGCAAGAAAATATGACAGAAACACTAAATCAAAGGAAGAGGACAAAAGAAAACGATATTCTGGTTTGAGAGAATTGAAACTACAAACAATTTTTTTTTTCTTTTTTTCTAATTCTGTTCTGATGTCTTTTTTTTTTTTTTTTTTTTTTTTTTAAAGAGCTGGGTGCACGATTTTAACCTAGTGCACTTCAACAAAAAAAATAAATAAATAAGAACGATGAGTGAAGAATACAAAAGGAATAGGATAGGATGATAACAGGAAACAAAAAAAAATAAAGGGATAGAAAACTGATTTTAGAACCTGTGCTCTAATACCAAATGATGTGAACCTCAATCGACACGCTTTGAGACCCAACAAAAATATTGGAATATTTAAGAAAGCTAAAATTCAGATTTATGATAGAAACCCTGACCCAACGTTTATAATCGAAACGCGAACCAAAGGTATAAGTTGACATTGACCCAATGATTATAAAGAATCACGAACCAAAGGTATAAAGTTTGAACGCCACAAGGAAGAATCCTTGATAAGTTCACAGTTCTTGAAGAACCAAAAGAGAGCAAAGCCTCACCTTTTCTGATTTTTATTCAATAATATTATGAAAAACGTTTACAAACTTCAGAGCCTATTTAAGGGCTCCATAAAACTTGACAGACAAGAAAATATATTCTAAAATAACTCCTAATTGATACCTTACCATATCAGGAATCAAATTTGACCTAAAAAGCATTAAATGCACCTAAAAACAAGGAAAATACCTAAAAAACGTATTAAATAATAAAACCCTAAATAAAAGTTGATTTGGTCTGAAATTAGCATATCCAAAATAGGAAAAAATCTGCCTTAACTGATATAGAGCTAGAAAGTCAATTAGCCATTAATTCATGCCATAAATTACTCGCAATTAAGCCAGATCAGCCCTAAATAGCTTGAATTAAATTTATTACGTTTTCAGCTTCCTTTGGGCCAAGCTTGGAATGTCCTGCGTTAGAATCAGCCCAAATCTCTTGAATCAGCCCATTAAGTGCTTCTTTGATCTTCTTGGATCTTGCTCTTGTAATAGGCCCAACAGGAACATGCAATGGATCCTTGAATGCTTGTTGATTCTCATCATTCCCTTTGTCTTCTTTTTCTTTTTTATGAGGTCCATTGTTTAGGACCATTTGAAATCATTCAAGTACATTTTATGAATGGTACTAGTTTTACCAATTTTAATCGTCTAGAGGTTTGATAGTTGCTCTGTTTTTTGTCCACAGGACTCATCTCTAGGCATGATGTTTCCAACTTTTTTCTCGTCCAAGGATTGGATTGTTTTTGCTAGTTCTATTTATCCATGGATTTTGAATATTCTTTCGTGCATGCATTTTCACATCCATTGGTTGGATGAATATGCTTCGGGCTTTTTCTTGTCCATTGCTTAAACGAGCATGCCTTGGCTTATTTTTCTTTGCTTTATCCCTATTTTAGGGAAAGCTAGTAGACATTACCTCCCTACGTCTAGAGAGTTTATTGGTCTTAGGCTTTTAGCCTTTTGGTGGATGAAATCATGAAAATTAGAAATTTATGCATCACATATATTGGAAATCCACATTATATATAACATTGATATCACCCACAAGCATGGCACATGCTTAGAAGCTAGTGCCTTAGGGAATTAAAATACTTATACAAACCAAGTACATAACTTCATCATTCACAAATTAGTCTGTAGATGGCGCAAAAGTTAGAAACTAATGCACTTTTTATTATTTAAAAACACGTAATAATAGTAAACATGAGTAAATATGAGGTAGACCACATAACTTCACCCCGTCCGTGATTCTCGTCCATGGTGATTCTTGTCCAAGTTAACCCTTCATTGATAGTATCTTCTCAGATACTCAACGTTCCAAGGGTGTTCTAGCTTCCGTCCGTCTAGGGTTTCCAAGTAGTATGACCCCTGCCTCTTACAGTTGATAACCCTATAAGGTCCTTCCCAATTAGGCCCTAGTTTTCCATGAGCCAGATTTTTGGTTACCAAGAATTCCCTTTTAAGTTTCCAATGTTGAAGCACTTGGGTTTCACTGTCGCATCGTATTGCCTAGCCATAAGATTTTTGTACCTTGTTTTCCTCTGCTCTGCATCCATCCTTACCTCGTCAATGAGATCGAGGTTGAGACAAAGTTTTTCTTCATTCTCCTCGTGTTGATACTGCATTACCCTGTGGTTGGCCATGTGTACTTCTACAAGTATGACTGCTTCACTTCCATAGGCTAAATTTAAAGGAGTTTCCCCTGTAAGGGTCCTCACAGTTGTCCTATAAGTCCATAGAACACCTGGTAGCTTGTCAAGCCATACTCCCTTTGCCCCTTAATCCGAGCATTGCTGATTTTCAACAGGGATCGGTTTGCAACTTCTACTTGCCCATTTGCCTGTGGGTGGGAGGGTGAGGAATAATGATTCTTGATTCCAAGTTGCTCGCAAAAGTCTCTGAAAGGTCTGTTATCAAACTGTCGTCTGTTGTCGGACATTAGCACCCTAGGTACCCCAAACCTGCATACAATGCTTTTCCAAATGAAGTTCTTGACATTTTTTTGTGTGATCTTCACTAAGGGGTCAGCTTCCACCCATTTAGTGAAGTAATCGATCTCTACTACCAAAAACTTCATATGCCTAGTTCCAAGTGTGAAGGGACCTAAGATGTCTAGTCCCTATTGCATAAAGGGTCATGGGGCCATCATCGGGGTTAGATACTTCGATGGTTGTCTAGGAATGTTGCTGAAGTGCTGGCATTGATCACATACTTTGACATAAGCCTTAACATCTGCTTGAATAGTTGGCTAGAAGTAGCCTGCATGGACGACCTTGTGGACTAGTACTCTTGCTCTTGAGTGATTTCCACATGCTCCTTCATGAACTTCCCTCAACACATAATTCAACTCATTTAGAGCCAAGCACCTTAAGTAAGGCTGAGAGAAACCTCGCTTATACAGTACCTCGTCTATGAGGACATACTTGGTAGCTCTGATCCTCAACTTCCTAGCCTCATCCTTGTCTTCTAGAAGCCTTCCATCTTTGAGATAAACTATTATTGGAGTTATCAAATTTCCTTTTCCTCCAATTTGTTGTACCTCCGAAAGATCTATGCTCGGCATGTATTAGACTTGGTCATGGTCATTTATTGCCCCCCCTACTGAAGCTGCTTTTGCCAAAACATCTGCTTCCATGTTCTCCTCCCTCGGGAGTTGAACAAAAATGGCTTCTTTGAATTTTTTGACAAGTCGTTTTACCTTGCTGAGGTACTTTTTCATCCAGTCTTCCTTGGCTTCACACATTTCATTCACTTGATTGATGATTAACTGTGAATCTCCTTGGATGACTATTGACTCTGCCCCCAAGGACTTAGCCAATTCTAATCCTTTGAGGAGAGCTTTGTATTCAACTTCGTTGTTAGTAGTTTAGTATTGTAGGTGGGCTGCGTATTTCAACTTATCTCCTTTCAGTGGCTTGAGTATAACTCCAATCTCTCCTCCATATAAAGTAGACGAGCCATCTACATTGATGACCCACCTCTGAACTCCATCCCCTTCGTTTAGCTTGTCTTAGCTGGGGGTGAACTCCGTAATGAAGTCTGCCAACGCTTGTGCTTTTATCGCGCTTCTTGGTTGGTATCTAATATCAAACTCACTAAGTTCTATGGCCCATTGGATTAGTCGTCCTGCGGCTTCCAGCTTGTTCATTGCCTTCTTTAGCGGATGATCTGTCAAAACATTAATGACAAGAGCCTGAAAGTAATGCCTTAGCTTCCTAGAGGCTGTGACCAACGCAAAGGCTAGTTTTTCCATCATTATATATCGTTCTTCCGCTCCTCTTAGTGCTCAGATTGTATGGTAAATTGGCTTATGTATTCTCCCTTCTTCTCTAATCAATGCCGAGCTCACTGCGTGTGGGGACACCGCTAAATACAAGTACAATTCTTCACCCAATATGGACGAGCTTAGCAGAGGAGTAGTGAGGTAGGTCTTGAGGTCTTGGAAGGACTTCTGGCACTCGTCCGTCCATTCAAATGCCTTCTTTAGAATTTTAAAGAATGGAAAACACTTGTTAGTGGCCTTTGAAACAAACCCGTTAAGGGTGGCAACTCGTCTAGTAAGAGATTGGACTTTTTTGATATTCTTTGGTGGCTCTATGTTCAGTATTGCTTGAATTTTATCGGGATTCACTTCAATGCCCCTGTATGAAACCATGAACCTAAGAAACTTACTTGACGAAACTTCGAAGGCACACTTGCTTAGATTCAACTTCATGTTATACCGTCTAAGGGTATCAAAGGTCTTCTGAAGGTCGTCCAGATACTTTTCCTCGTCCAAGCTCTTTACCAGCATATCATCCACATAAACTTCCACATTTCGTCCAATCTGTGGACGAAATATATGGTTAACCAACCTTTGATAAGTTGCCCTCATGTTCTTCAAACCGAAGGGCATCACCTTGTAGCAAAATAAGCCTTGGCTGGTGATGAAGGATGTATTCTCTTGATCCATATCATCCATTTTTATTTGGTTGTAGCATAAAAAAGCGTCCATGAAACTTAGCAATTTATGGCTCGCAGTCGAGTCCATCAGCTGGCCAATGCGTGGCAATGGATAGCTATCCATAGGGCAAGCTCGGTTCAGATCAGTGAAATCCACGCACATCTTCCATTTACCATTAGCCTTCTTGACCATTACCACATTAGCTAACCAGTCCGAGTAATAAACTTCTCAAATGAATTTTCCTGTGGTTAGCTTCTAGACTTCCTCCTAAATGGCATTGTCTCGTTCAAGAGCGACAATTCTTTTCTTCTGACGTACTTGCTTGGAAGAAGGATCCTCGTTTAAACGATGGGTAATGACACTCGGGTCAATACCTAGCATGTCCTTATGACTCCATGCGAATACATCAAGGAATGTCTTCCAGCATTTCTATGGGCTCCACGGTAATTCTTCTCTCGTCTATGTTCATCGTCTGTACGTGCTTGTCCATAGCCAACATGGCTAGATAGCACTCTCTGGCGGGTAATTGGTCTCCTTGCACTTGACCCACCCCATATTCAGTTGGGAACTTAACAAACAAATGGTAGGTAAATGTTATCGCCTTCCAACTATTTAAAGTCGGTCTTCCAATGATAGCGTTGTACAACGACGAGCAGTCAACAACAAGGAAGTTTACTTCTTTAGTTATCTGTTGGGGATATGCT
Organism: Castanea sativa; assembly: GCF_040712315.1. NCBI lineage: Eukaryota > Viridiplantae > Streptophyta > Magnoliopsida > Fagales > Fagaceae > Castanea > Castanea sativa. Next base: position 24,937,315 of record NC_134021.1, on the reverse strand, counting down.
CCTACCACCACAGGAAATGAAATGGTACCCTTGGGTTGCACTTTCATCCCTCCAATCCTACCAAGGGCGAGTTTACCGGGCAAAGTTGATCTCGTTTAAGCTTCATTTGTTGAAAGGCGAGGTATTACAAGATGTCCGCTGAACTCCCATTATCTACCAACACTCTTCTAGTCGTATAGTCAACAATGAGCAAGGTGATGACGATCGCGTCGTCATGTGGGTGGTGGACTCTTTCAGTATCATCTTCCGTAAATGTAATGGCTTGCTCGTCCGTTCCTCTCGTCCTTGGAGATCGTCTAGACAATTGGACATTTTGGACCACCTTTAGGTAAGTCTTTCTTGACTTGGAAGATTGTCTAGTCAAAGTTCCTCCTATAATAACTCTTATTTCTCCAAGTAGGGATCATGACGACTCTTCTACCTTCACCTTCAATTTCTCATCCTTGTTATCTCCTCCAAGAAAATTTCTCAATTTTCTTTGTCTGATGAGATTCTCTATCTACTACTTCAAATCAAAACACTCGTCCGTGTCGTGCCCATGGCCTCTATGGAAGCAGTAATACTTGTTCCTATTGCGCTTGTTGGGATCTCCTTTCTTTTTCTCTGGCCACTTCAAGGATGGGTCGTCCTTGATTTGCATAAGCACTTGTTCAATCGGCATATTCAAGGGTGTGTACTGTTGACTCCTTGCAGAAGAACTTGCCTTTTTGTTATCTCTGTCCTTCTTCTCCCCTGCCCGAGCCTTCTTTGGACGAGGACCCTACTTAGGATGGTGTGGGAGGTCTGCTTCCATGCGCTCTGCTCTCTTCCTCTTCTTGGCTATGATTGCATCCTCCGCATTCATGAATTTTTAGGCTGTATGGACGATTTTAGCCATGGTTTGTGGCTCTTGCTCAAAAAGCTTATGAATGAATAAATCACAGTTAACTTTGTTATGGAAAGCTGCCAATAACAACTTGTCATCCATCTCATCCACTGTCATGGCTTCCCTGTTGAACCGGGTAATGAAGGACTGCAAGTTTTCATTTTCTCCTTACTCTATGGTTAACAAGCTAATGAAGGACCGCAAGAACTGAGTAATGAAGGACCGGGTAATGAAGGACCGCAAGAACCGGGTAATGTGCCGTTGTCCTCCGATAAAATTGTTAACAAACAACTTACTTAATTCTTCGAATGAGTCCATAGTGTTTGGAGGTATCTTGCTGAACCATACTCACGCTGGCCCCTTAAGAGTCGTAGGAAAAGCCCTACACATAATCTCGTCTGGAACCCCTTGAAGGTACATGGTAGTCTTAAAGGTGGCGATATGATCACACAGGTCGCGCATTTCATCATATGAGTCCAAGGAAGGCATTTTGAACTTAGGAGGTAAATGGTGACTATTAATGGAAGCCATGAAAGGGGAGTCCATTCAATGAACTAAATCATATATGGGATTCACCCTTCTCATGTTTTTACTCATCTAGTCCATAGCCTTCCTCATTTGGTCCATCTCCCTCTCCAAGTGTGGCACCCTTCTTGAAGCAGTACCCCTTGAATGGTTATCACGCTCAGCATTTTCTCTTCTACCTTCTTGACTCTGGGCTTTCCCTTCTGCGTGTCTTTCATGGTGTTGTCTCCTTAGACTAATCTCCTTAGTCAACTCTTAGTTCTAACAGGTTAATTTCGCCATGGCAGTTGCCATGGATTGTATGTGTTGGATGGAAGGCGGTTGAACAATAGGTGCTGACTGACGATCACATTGGGGATTACTAGAAGCATCCCTACTCTTCTAGTGGCCTGGGCTAGGGGCCCTTGATCTTGTCCAAACCATACAGCCTTTTATCGAGGAAAGTTAAATTGCAAAACACAATCAATCGAACTCCCCGCAAATGACGCTAACTTATGATGCAAGAAAAATCAGTAGGTTGGATGCTTCGGGCTTCAATGGGCTAGCGACTGATTTGGATACCTGAAAAAAGAACGTACGATCAAAGGTGACCAGAGTAGACCAACTAAGAACTCTCCGATGCCAAAGTTAGTTTTTTTCTCAAATTCTATGGAGTTCCAACTTTTCAGGAGTTATGTAAAAAAAAAATACTTACTTTTGCTTGATGTGAATGATTGTTTATATAGTATGGTCTTGGAGTGGTTACTTGTCTCATAACTTCCCCTACAAATGGGGAGGTTAGAGGGCTCAAGGTTAACTTCCATAACCGTTATAGGAGTTATAATATTTTATCTCCTATTACTGTCATGGAAGTTAAGTATTGCGGAGGAAGTTATAACGATGAACCAGGACTTAACCCATGCCTCAAAATAGTGACACGTGGACTTATTTCCAAGTGTCAGAGGTCGTCTAGGGATTTTCCTTATGGACGGCCTACATGCCTATGGACGACCGTCCTGACAAGGGAAGTCATTCTTGCCTTCTTGCCTTGGACGACCCCTATGGACAAGTCGGAATCTATTTTACTTTTGCTTCACCATCATATATGATCTCACTTTTGTTAATGCTTTTAAAGATAACGAAGAGGTCATTGTTTGGCTAGAAAAATGTCCATTTTTTTTCTCTTTCATTATGAACGGAGTTATATTATATTATATATATATAATAATAATAATAATAATAATAATAATAATAATAATAATAAGTATAAAGAAAAAAAAAACATCAATTTAAATTCTTAGGGCTTGATTGGTAGAAGGATTTTTGTTTTTGTTTTCAAAACAGTATAAAAACAATTTTCAAAAAATTGATCTTGAAACTGGTTTTCAGATAATAATTTTTATATTTTACGTGTTTGGCTCCCACTTTTAAGAACAATATTCAAAGTACTAAAAACAAAAATAATTGTTTGGAAGATCATTTCTATTTTTGAGATTTTAAAAAAATATATTTACAAAAAGTAACATATAGAATTTGTAGATTACTTTTTTTTGTGGATAATGATAAGGGAATAGAGTTCATCATCTTCTTCTTCTTTTTTTAATGATAAGTTTCAAATTTGAAGTATGAGAATTCTTTTGTGATAAAGATAAACTCCTAAATTTAAAAGATAAAAGAGTTTGGACAAATATGCGAGGTCCACTATTTTCAATTTATTTACACTATGTCATTAAAAACATTTTCAGCATCCTGAAAACACCCTCTAAGCCGTTTTCAAATTTCTATTTTAAGTCAGAAAAATAGGATATAGTTTTTTGAAAACTGTATTTATAAAATATTAGCCAAATAATAAATTCAAGTGTGGGACTCACCATTTTATAGATTACAAAACAAAAAACTATATTTAAATACTCTCACCAAACAACCCCTTAGATATCTAGAATAGTTAGTGATAGACATTTTTTAGAATTAGAATTGTGTGTGTTTGTAGGTAAATCTATTTATTCTAATAATTGAAAAAGATGTGGCGTATTCCATTGGAGAGGGTAGATAGAGGGTTTTTATATCTGAATAGATTATACTCCCTACTAAAATGGTAGTAGTTGCCTAGCTAGTTGGTAGGGCCAATTTTAGGCCTAGGCGTAAGGCCCCCTTTATTAAAAAAAAAAAATCAAAAATTTTATTATAAAAACTAATTCTTAATCAAATTAAAAAAAAAAAAAAAAAAAGATTGTGTTTTTTTTTTTTATTTACCTTTAGGCCCCAAATATTAGACCAATAGAAATCTAGTCCAATTGAAATTCTTAATTGATAAATAAAAATTAAGTCTTTTAAATGTGCCGAATTATCAGTGATGATTAATTTCCATTAAAAGCCTGACACTTTAATCTTTGTACATCAATATCCTATAAGATAGATTGTCAACTTCTATCACCTAACCTACTACACGACCACATACTAAACAATTTCTATCACTCTCTTAACACCAAAATCAAAATTACATTACAACTTTATTTAATCAAGCATTACCCTATTCAAGATAAAGTAAATCTTCTTTTAAAAAAATAAAACAAACAAACAAAAACAAATCTTCAACTTTTTTGGTTAAATTTTATGCTTGAATCATGATATTTGACTTTTTTTATGAAATTAATATTGGTTTGTCTAGTATTAATTTATTAAAGTATGTTTTTAATTCAAAAAATTAACCTTTTTTGGTTAATATTAAATAAATTTATCTAATTTATCTTGATAGTTGGATGCCGCAAAGGGCTAAGAACCTTTCCTTTAAACTTACAAAGTAAAAAAAAAAAAAAAAAAACAACAACAACTACCTCCAAGGTTTGGGCTAATGCCAAATAATACAAAAACTTTTCAAAATTATCTAATTTATCCCCTAAACACAAGCGTTAGCTGAAATCTCACAAATAGCTAGCTTTTGTATTTTTACCTTAATTTATTTTAACATAATAATAATAATTAAAAAAATATGAAACTTAAAATATCACTTAAAAATTCTAATCGATCTTTCTATCTCGTAAGCCTCATAAACAGTGTTCTTCTATTGATGTTTTGGTTTGATAATAAAAAGTTATCATCATAAACAAATACTAAAAAAATTATTTCTCTCTTACCCTTTTACTTTCCACCTAAATGACCTAATGCATTATTTAAAATTTGAACGTTTGAATTATACAAGAAGGGACAGAGAGACCCCATTAGAAGGAGACAATTAGTGACACTGAAATCAAACTTTTACTTTGTTGACTATTATGCTTATATTAGTAATATTACAAGCTCGTGATAACCCGCGCAATGACTTTTCTGTCCAACAGTTGTAAGAGTGTAGTGACATATTTCTATATATAGTGGCTTGATTAGGCAACCATTCACCAACGGCACAGAGCAGAAAATTGGAACCCAACTTACAAGTAGGAAAAACAAAAATGGGTTCTTCTTCTGCTTTTATAGTGGCAACCATTTTCTTAACTCTAATGCTTCATGAATCAAATGCACAATTGAACTCCACATTTTATGCTAACACATGTCCGAATGTGTCTAGTATTGTGAGTAATGTCATTCAGCAGGCTTTGCAATCCGATTCCAGGATTGGAGCCAGTCTCATCCGACTCCATTTTCATGACTGCTTTGTTAATGTAAACTCAAGCTCTTTATCCAAAAAATTATTGTCTCTCTTTATTCTGTCTAGGCATTCAAATGATTTTTCTATTTCATAGTAGGCATAATGCGTTAGTGCTTGCTTTGTTACAGGGATGTGATGCTTCAATTTTGTTAGACGGTACTGCAAGCTTTCTGAGCGAGAAAAACGCTGCTCCAAATGCTAACTCCACTCGGGGCTTCGATGTCGTTGACAACATCAAAACTGCTCTTGAAAATTCATGCCCTGGTATTGTTTCCTGTGCTGACATACTCGCCATTGCTGCTGAAGCTTCAGTTAATTTGGTAAGTCTCTACAACATATTCCTAGGAAGAATAGAGGGTGGTCATTTATTCTTTGTTCAATTACACAGACACAAAGATAGGACTAACTATAATGTATGCTTTGCAGTCAGGGGGTCCTACATGGAATGTATTATTGGGGAGAAGGGACAGTCTAACTGCAAACCAAGCTGGAGCCAATACCTCTATTCCGTCTCCGGTAGAAGGCTTATCCAACATTACTTCCAAGTTTTCTGCAGTTGGCCTAAATACTAATGACCTTGTCGCATTATCTGGTACTTATTTTTTTACCACAAAAAATCTGGCTGCAAAAAACTCATTGAATGTTTTAGTTTGTTAAAATATAAGGAAGAAAAATAAAAGATCTAGAAAGAGAAACACAGCCAAAAGCCTAAACAACTACATCTATTCTATGCTTAAGGTCTAAGTTTTAAGGAAAATGATGGTTACACGCCACTTACTACACCCAAAATTTACATTGGAATTGTAACTTGAAGTACTTTTGGGTTTGTGCAAACGTGTGTCTAAGTTTAAGGACACAATTTTTATGCAACAATTTTTATATAATCGACTGTGAATGATGGATCTATATGAAAATGATTGTCTAATACTCACAGTTAACCATCACAACAAATTGTAACAAAAATTGTATTAAAGGGTATATATGGTCCAAAAAGAAATGTATAAGAGTTAACAATAACATAAAAAAGAATATCTTGATTGGACTAAAATAAGGGATATATATTAATATTTCTTGACAATAAACATGTACTAAATGTGAGCAAGATATTCAAACACAATTGATTGGGTACTTAAAGATCTTATTCATTGTGAGTTTTGATTAACTCAATTGGTAATTTCTTGTTTTGGTCTAAAAATCTGATATTTTAATTCGTTGGATTATAAGGGGCAATCGTCAAAGTGCAAACCTATAGGTTGAAACTTTATAGTAGAATAATAATAATAATAATAATAATAATAATAATAATAATAATAATAAGAAAGAAAGATCTTATTCAGCATGTTTGACCAATTTCCACTGCAGATCTTATTGACCATGTTTGACAAATTTGACAGGCGCTCACACATTTGGACGTGCTCAATGTCGCGTATTCGTTGGCCGGTTATACAATTTCAACAACACAGGCAACCCTGACCCAACAATAAGTTCATCATACTTGGTTACACTCCAGCAAACATGTCCCCAAAATGGTAGTGGAACTGTTTTAGCCAATCTTGATCCTTCAACCCCAGATAGTTTTGACAATAACTACTTCACCAACCTTCAAAACAATCAAGGCCTTCTCCAATCAGACCAAGAGTTGTTCTCCACCACTGGTTCTGCCACTGTCTCCATTGTTAATAGCTTTAGCAGCAGCCAAATTGCTTTCTTTCAAAGCTTCGCTCAGTCCATGATAAACATGGGAAATATAAGCCCCCTAACCGGAAGCAGTGGGGAGATTAGGTCGGACTGCAAGAAAGTTAATGGAAGTTAAGCTATCAAAGTGTTACATCAACTTGAGCACTGCATGGGAAGCCATTAAATTTTTAGTTATAGACTCTTTTCTTATATAAGAATTCTTAGTTATAGACATGTTTCTGCAAACTATCAAGAAAAGAATAAACAGTTCTGTATTGAAAGTTCAAGAATGACACGCAAATGTTTGGCACAATCATTTCAACAATTATTGATTAATTTGGGAATGGTGGGCCAGACATACTTTTTATTGTACTATCTTGAACACAATTTGGATCGTGGAATGGAACACAGTAATTTAAAGTAAATAATTTAAGTCACCATCGCTGTTACACTTTTTTTTTTTTTTTTTTTTCTATAAAGTAAAATGTTCATTGAATGAAATAAAGGTTAGACAGAGTTGTATCTTGATTTGTCAATTAGAAGTGAGTGAATAGTCCAAGGCCACAACAATAAGTCATTCAATCCATACCAAAACCACCCTCTCCACTTACAAGGACATGCACAACACTATCTACAAACTTACAATTCGTCCGGCCCAAATATGAAGGGCTTACAATTCAAAATTAACTTTCTTCTTCTTTTTTTGGAATTGTTAAATAGACCTAAAGCCTTTTGTGATGTATATTTTTGATGATCTTGATAGGATCCGTGCTGTTGTAAATGTCTAGTTTTCTGTTTGTTTGCTGAAAAAAAATGCTTTCATGATTTTTTTTTTTTTTTAATTCAAAACTATCTCGGGAGCTTCTCTATGCAGATAGGCCAATATTCTTCTTTCATTCCTTCCACCTAGCTTTTTTTTTTTTTTTTTTCCTCAATAATAACTTGATTGTGATTGTTATCCATGGCTACTTTGACTGCCAAGTTAAGCGGCATAATTTCTGATACAGTAGCGACTGATAACGTCACAAAATGCACCTATGATAAGACTTATTAAAAGGGAATAGTATCTCTTCTTCTTCTTTTTTCGGAGAGATAAAAGCGAAAAGTACCTTCTTCTTTTTTGAGGAAATAAAAGAAAAAATAGATAGTGGTTACATTCATAATATTTTCACAATATTTTTATAATAAATTATAGGTGGTTAGTTGTTATTGGTTCAAATTTGAACTTAACACTAAGATTACTTTTTTACCCCAACAATAACAACCAGTAACAACCTGCCACTTAAGATTTGTTATAAAAATGTTGTGAAAATGTTGTGGACATATCATTTCTCGGAAAAATATCTACTTACCCTAACTTAATTTAAAACATAATCTTATAAGGTCACCAAATCATGCCTATAAATCCCTCCCTAAAATAAACACACTTTTTTTTCTAATAGAAACTCAAACACACTATTAGTTCTTATTTGTTGAAATTTTAATCCGTGCATTGTGAAAACTAGTGGAATTAAGCCATGTCATCACTCCCTCCAATATAATGAACCTATCATTGACATAAATCCTTTATCCAACAAAAACTCAAGATGTTGATTTTTTTTTTTTAATGAAATGAAAACGTTATAATTTTGAATAAATCATATCCTACTAAAACTTATCATCAAACTAAGACATCAATTAGTTTTTGGTGTAGGAGATGAATAAATCTTAAATTTCTTATTCAACCATAATTTTTTTTTTTTTTTTTTACCAATTGAACTAAATGGAACGCACTAAAACTCCAATACTAAAACAACATATGGCACCTTTAGAGCATCCACAGCCGGAAATTTCATCATATCCTATTTTACCATCCCAAAAAGCTACTTTATCAATTATACAATACACCCAGCATCCTAATTTCTATTTTTACCTACAATATATTAAAATAATATAAATTACAGAATAAAATAATATAAAAAATCTCTCTCTCTTCTCTCTTCTCTCTTCTCTCTTCATCTCCGTTTTTCGTCTCTCTGTTTTTCTTTCTTTCTCATCCACCCACCACCAACCCAAACCCAGAACAACCACCCAACAATACACGCCGGACCTACGAATCACGCCAGAAAATTTTTGCAACCATCGCAATAAAATCTCATCAATAAAACCTAAACAAAAAACTAGCAATAAAATCTCAGCAATAAATCCCCCAAAAAAAAAACCAACAACCATAAAAATTCAAAGATAAATAATAAAAAAAAAAAAAAAAAAACCTAGCCACCACAAATTCAACCACCCATGGCCTTTGATGGCCTGGACTTTGAGCCCGTGCTTCTTAGCCATCTCAAGCAACTCAGCATACCCACCCCAATTGTACAATCTAGCCGCCTCTCTCTCCACCAATCCCCACCACACGTCCATCATGATCCCCTCCACCCCGGCACTCTTCAGCACTTGCAAACTTGCATTCATCGCTTTCCTCCTATTCACCACATTGTTCATTGTCACGCTATCCAACTGCATCATCACAGAGAGATAGGCTCGTGTCGCTTCGAGCACCGACAATCTGCACGAACTCAATGGCGGTGACGGACCAAAATCCACGAAGTCTAGTTTTTGGACCTTGCATCGGAGACTCGACACCGAAGATTTCCACACAGACGCTATGCTTACCGTCGCAGTTGTCTCGGCTAAGTTCATATTACCTGTTTTCAGCAGAATCGGAGTTTCGACGAGAGCTCCGATCTAGGGTGTGATGCTCAACGCCATGTTGTATCTGAGAAAGTGTGATAGAGAAGAGGGAGAAAGAGAGGGAAGTGAGTGAGAGACAGAGAAAGACAAAGAGAGATGAGAGAGAAAAAAGCTGGAATAAAATATTAATATTACTTTTGGCATGTTGCTACAGTACCATCGTTCATTTAAGATGGTATTGTAGCACTATGCCAAAAAAAATTAGCCTTTCCCAATTTTCGCCTTCCAACTGCTGAGCATGTTTTAGGCCTGAATGCCAAATGTACCATACATTTGACATTTCACACTGCGGATGCTCTTAGGCACAGTAACACTTTGGTATCTCATATAACATCTGTTACATCAAAGGTATTTCCTCCCTCCCTCTAGTTAGGCTATTAGGGACAAAATTAAAATATGTAATTTACATCTATTATTGAATATCAATACTTTCAGCTTTATCTGTTCTTATGAATAAACAATTATACCAAAACCTAAAAAGGGTGCAAAGTACACCCGTCCAACCATGTTAATTTATGTTAGATTTGCAATTTTTATTCTCTTTTAAATAATTAGCCGCAATAAGACGTTGCAGGATCTTTTTCTCAAGTTTTGCTATGATATTGTTTTTTTATTTTTAGTAGCTCAATAGGTTTTTTTTTTTTTTTGAATAAAGTAGTTCTATAGTTGAGAGAGAAGAATTTAAATATTAGATATCTTTGTTAGAAATGGTAAATTGAACTACAAGACTCTTCTTCCTAAAAAAAAAACTATAAGACTCTTGGTTGCTATCATACTAATGAATTTTTATTTTCCATACACATTTGTATAGTATTATCTATATCATAAAAAGTGAAAGAGGGGGGGGGGGGGGGGGGGGGGGGTTTACAGTTCAATTACGGAGGCAGTAAGGTGGAGGGCCATGGCCCCAAAATTTATTCATTTATATACATGTATGTATGGATGACCCTCTTCCAAATTAATATTTTTCTATACTTACAGACATGTAATCTTTTAAAAAATAATAATAAAACAGACTTGTAAATTGTAAAGAGAGTTTTAAGTATTTGCCTATTTGAAACTTAGGGCCCGTTTGGTACATATGTTTAAAAACTGAAAATTATTGTTTGAAAATATTTGTGGAAATAAAATACGTGTGGGTGAAATAGGCGTAATGTTGTTTAAAAACTGAAAATGGTTGTTTGAAAACACAAACCAAACACCCGCTTACAGTCCCTAAATCATCCATTTAAGTCTTCTACTATAAGAGCATTCTCATTAAACCTCTCAAATGCTAAAAATCTTATTTTTTTAGCATTTTTGAGACAAAAACACCACTCCATTAAACCGGCTATATCTTAAATTTTTAAGATTCAAGCTACAGTGCAATCTCATATTTGAGACCGCACTGTAGCTACAATTGTAAAACAAAAATTATTTTTTATTCAGCTCAGCTCTCTCTCTTCTATCTTTCTTTTTCCTCTATCCGTTTCTTTCTTCTCTTTTCTCTCTCTGTGCTTCGCTGATGTGCTTCACCAATGAGTGTGCTCTGTCGATGATTGTGCTCCGCCGATGCTCGTGGGTCATGGGTCGTGGTCTGATGTGCTCCGACGATTTTGTGGGTCTGGGTTTATGGGTCTGAGCTTATGGGTCTGGGTTTGTGGGTCTGGGTTCATGGGTCTGGGTTCGTGGATCATCGACGTGACCGGGGTTGAGATCGGGGTGGTGGGTTTTGGTTGGGGTTGAGAACGAGGTGGGTGGGTGGTGGTGGGTTTTAGTTGGGGTTGAGACAGGGGTGGATGGGTGATGGGTTTTATGGTGGCGACGATGGAGGTTTTATGGTTGGTTTTTTGCTGTGGTTTGTGGTAGTGGTTTTGGTTCAGCGTAGGGCGTGGGTCGTGGGTCACCAATCCTGGGTTTGTGTGTGTGATGGGTTTTGGTTGCTACAATGGTGGTGCTGTGACTTGTTACAGTGGTGCTGTGACTTGGTGGTGGTGGTGGCTGTGGTGGGTTGTGGTTGCTACAATGGTGGTTATGGCAAGTGGAGCGGTGGTAGGGGTGGTGGAGGATGGGGTTGGCTGGCGGGTATAGTTTTGTGTGGAGTTATTTTATTATTATTTTAATGAGTAGTTTATATTATTTAAATGAAATGGTAAAAAATATAGAAGGTTTGATATTGAGTGTATTGTAAAATGAGTTGTTAAAAGTTAAAATTTTGGGTTTTGAAGTGGTATATGCTAAAAATTTTACTCAGCTTGATAAGAATGCTCTAACGGTCCAAATACAATTTTTGAATCTTTTTTTTAGAGTGATCCAATTTTTGAATCTTCATAATTCATACCGCAAAAATTTTAATTAATGTCCTCTTTTTCAAAGCCAAAAAAAATAATAATAATAAATCAGTTCTTTTTTTTTTAATTTCATTCAAAATATTCTTAATACTTCAATATATTAAACTAAAATTTTGATATATTAATTCTAATCTTAGTATAACAAATTTATATTATCAAAAACTAGGATCCCTTATTATTAATTCTTATTGTGATTTAAATATTAAAAATTATATTCGTCCGAATTAAAAAACATTGATACATTCTTTAAAGAAAACAATTCTGATAGTATAAAAGTACTACAATTTTGGATTCTAGCGGAAACTTCAATTCCCAAAGAATTCTTAAGAATTTCGAACGATTAGTTTTTACAAATAATTTAGTTGTTCATATTGAAAGGGAAATTTCTAATATTATACCTAATTATTTTAATTCTTTTTAGCTGTTCATATTGAAAGGGAAATTACTAATAATTTATTCCTAATTATTTTAATTCTCTAAAATAGCATAGGCTACAGTTTTTAATTGAGCTAGTAGTTTTTTAATTAGTAATTGCATGAGAATGATCAAAAGTAGGTAAAATGTCCTAATATATATGTTCTGAATCTTACAACAAATTATTAAGTTCAATAGAAACTTTTTTCTGGTTTATAAAAAATAATTTCAATTAAAAAAATTTTGGTATATAAAATACTTCACTTTGCGCTTAAACTATGTTTCTAAAATTTATATAATACAATATTATCATTATATATGATATGTCAAAAATAATAATTATTATAATAAGGACAAACTTTAACTACAAAATTAGTTGTAATCTTAAGTTACAAATTTACTTAAGATCTTTTCATTGGCTATAAATTTTGACAAATCTACCATTGAATTACATTTTCTTCTTATATCTTTCATGCTTGCAAAATTTCAAGAAAATTAAAAATCAATAGCCATGTCATCAATAAATTTTAATTGCAAGTTTTTGTAATTTAAAATTATGCATAATATATAAGTTTATAGATCATATAGTAAATAATAGGAGTATCCGATTAACATAAAATTTAAGATGTGTATTAGGAACATAAAGAACATGCAATTCAACAATTAGATTTTCAAAAAATGTTGTAATATTTATTTTATTAAGTGAGTTTATAACCTTAAACCAAGGAAGTCAATACCGTATCGGAGGTTGTACCGGTTTGGCCAGCGATACGATATATTTCGGGTACCGGTCAATACCGGTGTACCGTTTCGGGTTTACCGCTATTTTATATATATACACACACACACACACACATACACAAAATCTCTAGAATCATGTTTATAAGTATATAATATTTCACTAATATTATAATAAATATAAAAGTTTATCATAAAACATTACCTCAATTTAGATAAATTATTCATAGTTTTAGACTTTAGCATCAATTAAAAGAAAAAAAATACAATATAAAAAATAGAAAGCTTAATTGTTCATTGCATACTTAGAAAACAAATAATACTAATAAATTAATGTAAATAAGTTACCATTATGCTCTTACAAAAATTCAAAAATTACAACAACAAAAAAAAAAAGCTTTTTTCTGTACCGGTTGGTACGCCCGGTACTGGCCAGTATTGCCCGAAATTGGCCGGTATGGCCGGTACATGACCGGTACGGCCGGTATTTAAACCGGTACGAAACGTTATCATTTCGATACCAGTATACGTACTGATACGGTACATACTAGCCCGGTACCGGTACGGTATCGACTTCACTATCTTAAACTATAACCAATTTTGTAATTAAACTTTTTCCTTATAATAAACACATTCCCCCCCCCCCCCCCTTTCCCCCGGATAATTTTCTAGTTCTGCCTTTCTCTTTAAGGGCTGTTGGCCGAAAGAATATGTTCTGAAACAATAGTTTACTTCTTAATATTCTCTTTTTATTTAATGCATTTACTTTTGCTGTTTATAAGTCCTCCCCAAAGGACTGCTTACAAATACTATGATTCATTTCTCCCGAATTTATCATGGATACAAAGAGATGGATAAGAAAAAGAAACGAATAGAATTGTTTTGGCAGAAATGCAAGAAAAGGGATGGCCCCTCATTTGCTCGGGGTTTGTGATAAGGGGTGTAATTTGTTAGTTTGCGAAATTAATAACAAATAAAAATTTATTTTATTTAATAAAAAGATTGTTATCCCCCACAAAATCACATATTTTGAGACGAATTGGATTCATACCTCTTTTATCAATTGTAGAAATTCAGGAGAAAAGGGATGGCCTCTAACCTGCTCATGGTTTGTATTAGGGGGAGTAATTTGCTGGAGAAAATGGGCTTTTGCCCTTTTCAAAAAAACAATCCAGCTTTTTGCCCCCTTTCCCAAACTAATTAGGGAAATGTCCCTCTTTTGAAACTCGATTTTCTCAAAATCGAGTTAAGCCCTATAGCGATGTTTTAAGGAGCCTATAGTGACACTTTTAAGGACCTATAGCGGCGTTTTGTAACTCGAGCTCCATGAAGTTGAGTTATAATTAAAAAAAAAAAAAAAAAAAACTTGCATGTAACTCAATTTCATGGAGGTCGAGTTACATAACGCCGCTATAGGTCCTTAAAACGTCACTATAAGCTTCTTAAAACGTCGTTATAGGGTTCCAGAATTTCTTTTTTTTTTTAAACTCGATTTTGAGAAAATCAAGTTTCAAGGAGGGGCATTTCCCTAATTAGTTTGGGAAATTGGGCATTTGCCCATTTTCACCGTAATTTGCTATTATTTAAAACATTCAAAGATCGTTACATTGCATATCACATATTTTGAAAAAGAACAAGATGTGTAACTATCTTACCATCTCAAGTGCTCTCTCTCTCCAGATTTTGATGATCATTGCAATAACACATAGTAGTTCCAATGGCTAACTACTATTGTGATTTGTCTTAATTATAAGACTTGGGTAAAACCCTATTGAGAGGTTGGATTCAGGATCATTAGGGATCTTAATCTACATTCATATGATTAGTCATACCTTTAAGAGGTTACTGACTTAACTTTGAAACTCTTTCCAATATTATTCCTGGATTTTTTTTCATTCAAATCTGGAAAATATTTTGAATTTTATAAATTGCAATAATGTTCATCCACGCAATACAATTGACCCATGAAGAGTAGATAATTACAAGTGAAATCCCTTTATCAAGAATTTTTACATATTTATCTTCTTAGCACAATATTTCACATAAGCCACTAAGATTAGATTAATATCACTGTCAAGAGTCAAGACCCTACCTTTTGTAACCCTAATATTCTTAACTTTATAATTTTGTTGAACTCCAAAAGAAGTTTTGAAAACTCTTTATAATATATATGTAACAACACTTTGAAAACGTCACTAGCTTCGTTTTTATTGATTCCAACTCCAATATGAAAAGAAATTAAATATAATGTCTCCTTAAAAGACTGGTGGATTTACTTCTCATTGTACATGTAGCCAAATATATATGTATATGTCCATTCCTTTAAACGAGAATTGTCAATTAGCATGCCAAGTTTATGTTAAAAATACACAAACCTTCATGTTTGAGTACTATAAGAAAATTGTAATAGAACTACCTCCAGTCGACAATGTTCACGCCATAAGGTGTACGTTCTTGCTTTAATTTGATCTAATTATTGTGTGCTTATTACCATTGTTATTGATTCCGTTCCGTTCCGGCCGGAACGGCCGGAATTTTTCGTTCCGGTATGCAAACCGGTACCGGGATACCCAACGTTCCATCTCGGGCCAAATTTCGGGCCATTCCGGTCCATTCCGGCCATTCCGGTCCATTCCGGCCAATTCCGGCCGAGATGTGAATTCCGGCCGGTACATGATTTGGCCTATGAAAAAAAAAAAAAAAAAAAAATTTTTTTGATGGCTAATATTATGTTATAAATTTTGTTGGCTTATTAGTTATTAATTATTATGTGCTTATGTAATGAGTAATGACTTGTTATAAATCTTCTTATTGTTTGATGTTGTATTGAGGTTTAAGACATAAAAGTTAAGACTAAATGTTTTGTATTATTTGATGTTTAGTTATTGTCTTGTAAATCTTCTTATTGTGTGATGTTAAATAGATGTTATATTGATGTTTAAGACTTAAGAGTTAAGACTAAATGATTTGTATTATTTGAAATTTAGTTATTTATTTATTAGAATTGACAATTTTATGTTTACAAGAATATATATAATTTAATTTTTAGGAACCCGAAACACCTTAAAACGGTACGCCGAAATCGGCCGGTACCGAAATATTCCATTCCACTGGACAAACCGAAACGGGGTCCGAAACGGTATTAATAACAATGCTTATTACATTAAACCTCATTTGTTTGCATGAGCTCACTACCTTAATGATGGAATTAATCATTATATTATATAGCAGCATAAAAAGTGTAAGCTCTAGTGGTGATATTACGTTAATATCCATAACATAGAACAATTTAAGTACATGAAAAAGTATTACTCTCTGCCTTTGGCTCCTTAACCATCAACATAGTTTTTCAACAAAGGGGGCATACCACATCTATATAATGAATCTTCCTACAATAATAATGTATGTGGAAAAGATATTAATTATTAAATAATAGATTTACAAAATCGATTTTTGAGGGCATATAATTCTAACTCCCACTTGTAGTCAAAACCAATAATACATATATTTCACTCCAATATCTTACGATAATTCTCAAACGCCTCTTTGAGGCAAGATGTTTTTTAGCGGATATGCTACATATTTGGCAGAGGCAATCATTGTTATTATCACATCACATCTGTCTATGATATGATGTATCAATTGAAATCTACGCTCAATATGTTTCCTCCTCGAATGAGTTCTCAATTCACTATATTTGCAATTGCACCTAATGAAACAGAAGATTTTAATGGGTGGTGGCTCAATAGAAGGAGCAACTTCGAGTTCTTTAAAGAACTTGTGAATCCACACAATTTCTTTTGTTGCTTCACTTGTAGCTATGCACTTTGCTTCTGAATTAGTATCTTGCTTGCAACTTCTCCAACTTACTTCTCCCTTGTCAAGAGTAAATACAATAATGGAAGTTAATTCTCTATAATCAATATCTTATTGAAAATCTAAATCTAATAAATAACCTTGAAAAGTCAAATCCTCACTACTAAAAACCAACAAAATTTTTTTTGTCCCTTTTAAATATTTAAAGAATGCTTTACTGTTATTATATGCTTTGGACCTAGATTGGAGAGATATTTTCTCAAAATTTCTTATTGCATAATTGATGTTAGGCCTAATACAAAACATTGTATAGCGCATGTGAGACTTTCTACAACTGAGCATTAACAAAAATCTCTCTCTCTCTCTCTCTCTCTCTCTCTCTCTCATTTTAGGACACATTTTCTTTGAGAGATGGACACCATGTCTAGGTGATAAAAACCATTTCTTGGAGTCTTGCATGCCAAGGAATCACCCATATAAGAGTCATTTAGCATGATATACTCCATGTCAAGCACCTTATTAACCCGAAGACTAAATTACAAGGTGACAAAAGACAATTGTGAGAGACCCGGAAAAACTAGCTCCTAATGGTGCTCTCAAAAAAGGGGTGAGGCATCGGCACCTTCTCTTTTCAGGATTATGTGTGGAGTCGCCACTTATTTTTTGTTACAAAAAAATAAGAAAAAAAAAACAAAATACATAGGGTATATATTTGAATAATACAACCTCTCATTATTTGAATGAATTACAATTTAATAAAATGAAATATACATG
The DNA here is from genome assembly GCF_040712315.1 of Castanea sativa. Lineage (NCBI taxonomy): Eukaryota > Viridiplantae > Streptophyta > Magnoliopsida > Fagales > Fagaceae > Castanea > Castanea sativa. The sequence goes on along the minus strand of NC_134021.1, from coordinate 24,919,824 downwards.
GCTTTGTTTCCTAGATTACAATCAAGTAAAAAAAAAAATATAAAGCTTTGTTTCCTAGATTACAATATAAAAATTAAAAAAAAAAAAAGGAAAATTACAAGGATTTGTTTCCTAGATTACAATCTAAAAGAAAAGATAAAGCATATCTACGAACCAAAACCTAGATTCGGGGGCTAGATTACAGAATGGAAAGATGCTAGGCACTCATTCTGCCCGAACGAAGTCTGATCTTCTAGATTCTAAATGACCATTTATATACCTTTTAAATGATAAATGACATGTTAAAGTTCCCAAATTCTAGATTAATTCATTCTTTAAAAATTCAAAATCTGCAATTTTTATTTAAAAGGAAACACAAAACTTGGTGATATTTTATATTGATGAAAACATTTTTTATTATGAAAAAGTTCAAATTCATATTTAATGAAAATACAAATCAGTTTTTATATGCAGAAAAATTCATATTACATTTAATGAAAATACAAATCAGTTTTTTATTCATAAAAAATTTCAAATTTGTATTTAATGAAAATACAAATCAGTTTTTTATTCAGAAAAAATTTTCAGATCTGTATTTAATGAAAATACTGATCAGTTTTTATTCAGATTAGATCTGTATTTAATGAAAATACAGATCAATTTTTTATTCAGAAAAAATTTTAGATCTGTATTTAATGAAAATACAGATCAATTTTTATTCAAAAAAAATTCAAATTTGCATTTATAGAAAATACAGATTAGTTTTTATTCAGAAAAAATTTCAAATCTGTGTTTAATGAAAATACAGATCAGTTTTTTTATTCAGAAAAAATTTCAGATCTGTATTTAATAAAAATACAGATAAATTCTTATTCAAAAAAAATTTTAGATCTGCATTTAATGAAAATACAGAATAGTTTTTGTTGTTGTTCTTTTTTTTAAAAAAAGTATTTAGTAATTAATTGCAGATCTTAAAATTAAAGGAGAACCAAATCTTCAACATGTTAATCAACTATTAAACAGCAAATTAAACATGTGAACATGGCAGCATAAAAAAATATGAACAAGATTGTATTAACAATGAATAAAATAAAACATACATTCTTGAAAATCATGCAATGAACAAAACACATATATTAGTTAAGAAAGAAAAGAATAAACAAAGAATGAGAGTGAAGACATACTTGCATGAATATACCCTTCAATGAAGAAATATTTTAGAAATCAAAGAAGTTTAACCTCTTTGAGATCTAAAATATATTCCCTTACGGAGAAGAAATTCTTAAAGCCAAGGCTTCCAAAACGTCTTTAACGTAAAGGGAGTAAAGAAGTTAGAAAAAGAAGGGCCTTGATTTTTTATTTTTTTTCCCCTATTTATGGAGGTTGGTGCTTGAAAAATAAGCTAAATAAGATCATATATGAATTGGATTGCGTTCTTATCGCCAAAAGTTCAAACTAGATGTGTTCTAGCTTAAACAAAGAATTTTCGGGCCAGGCCTCAGAGTTATGCCAATCGGCACTTGGGAAATGCCGATTGGCCCTCTCGTGTGCCGAGCCCTACTTCCAATTTTGGTTCAATTTGGACTCTTTTTTTTTCCGATTTTCTAAGTTGAGAATTGCACTTGAACGTGTTTTTAACTCGTATATAAAATTAATCCCTTTTATATTGATAATTAGGTCGTTAAAATAATAATTATCTGATAGATAAATATTCTAAATAGACTTAATTATCAACAATTCCCTTGTTATCTGATTATCCATTTCATTCCCATGCAAGCAGGCTTATTTTTTACAACAACCAACAACCAACAACCAATCATGAAATTATTTAATTAATTTTAATTTTTGAACCAATCAAAATTAATTTCAATCAATCACGCGTGATCAATTCCACCTAAACAAAATGCATGCAGAACATGAATATTTAACCATGTGATATCTTTCAATCCGACGGTCCAATTTGAGAATCGGGTATACCGTTGCAACCGTTAGAATCTCAAGATCAATTTTTATGATATGCAATGAATGAATTAATGCATGTAATGCAAATTTGATTTTTGGGTATATGAATTGGTCATTTTAGCCTTCTTCCAAGATTAAATTATGGGTGCAAAATCGAGTATCTACAACAACACTATTATCAATGGTTGGATCATGGATCACCAAACCTTCCTTAAGAGACATTGTGTCTTAAAAGAGAATTCTCTACTAAGCATGAGGCCCTTAAGACCTAAACATGTGCTTCAAACTCTTAAGGCCTTACCCTTTTCACATCAAGAAAGAGCCACTCAAATTTTTTTTACTCATGTGCCAAGACATGCCCATCTAAAATGAGCCTATGTTCTTGGTAAAATATGGTTGCAAAATAAGGACACTCAGTCACCTCTTAAGAATCTTGGCTTTGACTAGTGTGAGAGATTGTACCCCTGACACAACCAGTTCTCTAGTTGGGTCAAATCCACTTGAATGGGTGGAGTCGCCACTTGTATAATTATTGGAAAAATAAGAAAACCACAATTAAAAAGTGCATCTTTATTGATGAATTGAAATTGTACATCTTTGTGAAGTAACTAAATATTACATAGCTTTGATCTTAAATACAATCTAAGACAAAAGTACATGGATTTGAATCCTAGTTACATTCTACAAGAATAAATTTTCATGGAAATGAATTGATCTAGAACTAGGGCTGTCCACAGGTTGGTCTGGGTCGGGTTTATGCCCAACCCGGAACGGACCCTTTGAAATCGTGTGGCAAAACATTGAACCCGCCGCCGACCGCCAGAGTAATCGGATCGGGCGGATTAGACCATCAATAGATAGCGGGCGGGTCAATCGGAGTCATAGATCTGAGAAAACGGCGAGAAAAACTCAAATCCAGCGAAAGTCTCATTGGATTCTATGAGATTTCGCCAAATCCGGTCAAAATCTCACCGGATCTAAGTGAAATATTGCCAGAATTTGGGTTTTTTCGCTTGGATTTGGAAAACTTTGGCCGGAATCTGAGTTTTTTTCGCCAGAATCTAGAATTTTTCACCAGACTCTATGTTTCTTCGGTCGGTTAGGAATTTTCGGGTTTTAGGGGAGTAAAACCGAGATCGACCCACCGGAATCGGTTTCTGGGGTTGAAGATCCGCCGCCGACTGCCGGAGTAGTCGAGTCGGCCGAAGTCGGATCGGATCTGGTCAGTTTCCTCGAATGGGTCGGGTCTCGGATCATTCTCAACAGCCCTATCTAGAACTCTTAGTATGCGTTTGGTTAGAGAGTCTGCGTCTCACGTTTGTGTTTTCCTTTTTTTAAATTCAAAACAGTGTTTTCACATGGGTTTTGTCTGTCAGTGGTTCCTGTGCACTGTTCACGAGACCCACAAATCTCTTTTTTTAGCAACTTTTTCATTAAAAATAGGTTCCACAGCACTATTCAGACATTTAAAAATTATTTTGCTACAGTGTTTTTAGTTTTTAATTTTCAGCAAAATAAGCGGTATCCAAACAGACCCTTAATCTAAAGAGGGTAAGTTACAAAATGTGAACATGTTTGGCACCCTCCTTGCCTGGTAAAGCCAATCTTCTAGACTTTGGTGGTCAATTGCATATCACATCATGAAATAGTTATAGCACCCAAAAACATGTGATTAAGAACATTGAAACAAACATTCATAAGCTTGGTAAAAAAAAAAAAAAAAAACCTAATTTAGACATGCAAACATTAAAGCAAGGTGAATATGTGTGTGTCATGTGATAACCTTAATTTAAGAACATGTGAGTATGTTATTTGAACTGAAAAGCCCTATAAATATGTTTAGCATTAAAAACTCAGGACAAGCAAGATCGAACAAGCTAGCATTCAAAAACATGTGAAGAAATTGGAAATAAAAGCATGCTTTATTCTAAAGAACTATGGCATAATTAAAGAGAAATGTTTAGAAACCCTACTTGCATACACTAGCATGCCTAACCACTCAAAGCAAGAAAGTTTCTCTAGAGAGGTATTCTTTAATAGGAAGTTGATAGCTTAATACCAAGTTGACCAAGCTACCCCTTCTGGTGAGTTAAGACAAGAGGACAAAAACACTAAAAGAACTTTCCTACTACCAAATCTAGAGAATGAGGATAGGAAGAAGTGATGAGAAACTAACAAAATTTGGGGTACTTTGATTAAGGTCAATTTTTAAATTAAAAAAAAAAATCATATCTCACTTGTTTCTTAACGAAATAGGCCCATTCTTGTGTTTAAATTGAAACCTCAGATGTCTAGTTTCTAGAAATATTAACCTTCCTTAAAAATTTGAAGTGATCTGAGATATATTCATGAAATAGTTAGTAGAGGTCATTTCTTGGAGAAGATTTTCAGCACAATTATTATTAATAGCCCTCAACTTTACTCTTTTTACCATAGATAAGCCCTAGTTAATTCCAAATTAATTTAATTAATTAATTTTAACCATATTTTAGGAATTAATTAATATGCTTTGTCCCCAAATAGAATTATACACATGCAACTCCATGATAAATCATATCTTTGACCAATTATGTTATTACACATCATTAAATTTATTTTAGACTAAAAATAGATCAATTACAATTAAGAGTTCATAATGACATGTAGTCAGGATTTAATTTATGCAAGTGTAGATTAACCATTAAACTTGATTACATGATATCTTTCAATCTAGTGGTCCAATTAAGGCCCATGAACTATCCTTTCGATTGTTGTGACTCCAAGATTTATTCATGAAATGCAATTGGAAATCAAAAAACCAAAAATTTACAAATTTACCCCTGAAATGTGATATAATCATGATGATACAATGAAGTTAAATGGGAGTTCAAAATGGGGTGTCTACAACTAGACTTCCTTAGGTGATTCATGCATTCAAGGAAACCCTCCTTGATGGTACATATTAGCTTTCATGGGATTGCTATTTCACTAGAGCATCTTGCTTTCTAGTGTAGGATCACTTTTTACTACCTAGGCACACACTTAGCACTACACTGATATTAGATTACTTTGTGCTACCCAATACACACTTTTTCACTAGCACGGTAGGATCATTTTGTGTTGCCAAGGCATACACTCAGCACTACACCTGTGCTAGATCACTCTATGTTACATGGCATACACTTCACATGGCTTTATGTCTCCTCAACACATTGATGGTTCCTTATGCCAGATTAATAATGCTCCTAAGGACTCTTTAAAGGGGACATGCCCAGTCTCCCTACTCGAGTTGGATAGATGAGCAGTGTGAAGGAGCAGCATGTGGAGGCACTTTGCTTCACATGATGCCCCAAAGCCATGGCAGAGTAGGGCCATGATAGGTAGAGTTGGTTTTAAGATGGGTGGTAGTAAGTGGTGTTGACCCTATGTGGCAGTGCATGGCATTGGTGGCTTGTTGGCTAATTGCTTGTGTGTGGACATGGTGGCTTATGTGCAAGGTAAGGCTGGGCTGCCATGATGATGTGTAATCAGAGCTATGTGCAAGGCATGGGCCACTGGGTGCTAGCCTAGTACATGGACAAATGCTAATGGGATGGGTAGTTAAATTGTGTATGTGTTGTATGTGGACATGTTGAGTTGGCTGATGAGGGAGGGCTAAGGCATGGGCCAAGCCTCCCAAAAATGTGTATTTAGATGCTATATAGGCTACTAGATGATGGGTAGAAGCCCTGTGACCTGTCAAGACATAGGTTGTGACATGTGCTGATGTGCAGTGGCAATTACAAGCAGTTACCAAGCAATTCCTGATGTTCCTGATTATGCTATCCTGCTGTGTAAAGGTTGCAAACATGGGAAGAGAGTCAAGACACTAGCATTTCATGATGTCCTAAGTCAGATCACAAGTGACAGATTGTCCAAGACCTAGGCAATTACTAGGCAGCAACTGCCATAGCAGTTATTTTTGTGTATATGATCCTAATGTTGTTAAGGGTGTAAACAGCAAATTGTGTAATTTCCTTAGAGAGAATTATGTGTATTTCTCCAAGTTTGTAAAGGTTTCCTTTGTACTTGAAATTAAGTAATAAAGGTTAGGGTTGGTTCCCTATAAACATAGTGTGTGCTATGTGAGTGTGAGTCCCTATATAATTTATTCTAAGTGTTTCCTGCAGTGGGTGTATGTAGTGTTGGCTGAGACTAAATTAAGGACTTAAGGTCATTATAGGCAGAAAATTGAATGAAAAATTTTGATTTTGTGACACTAAGGAACCCTATAAAATTTATTAAAAAAAAAAAATACCCCTATACACCATAAAGATTGCTCAACCATATCCAGTGAACCCTAAATTTACCAAAATACCCCCAAAACAATCCAAACAATGCAAGACTCCAAAACTTCCCCCAATTCTTCCAAAATCACCTACTAATCCTAAAGTCTACCAAAATTATTACTCAACCTCAAAACAAATTCACAATTTTAACCCTGAAAATCACAAAAACTCATGATTTGTCCAAATTTTGCCAAAATTACAAAACTGGCATGTCGAGTGGATCCAAATGCACCGAAGAAGCCATATTGTATCGCACATGATAATTTCCCTCTCTCTCCTCGTTGTTACTTACTTTGTATCAATTTCACACCCATCAAAACCCTGCGTCATTAGCCTCATCTCTCTCTACATCTCTCGCTTAGATCGCTGACCGAAAAAGGCTAACCATCCATGCGGAGTCGACTCGGACCCATCCCAGCTCAGGACGTCGCCACCTCGTCCTCTGACTCGGTAATGAGTCTCAGTTGATCATCGAGTTCGATCCTTACTGACCCAGGTGTTCAATTTTCTTCTTCAAGTTTCAATTTTTTCACTGTACTTTCTTGTAAACCCCTAAATTGTTATCCAAAAAGTGTTAGTACAACACCCAATATGGCGAAGTCACTTTTTTTGTTGACCTAAGCCTAGTTTAATCTCCCATTTATGCGTTAATTCGATGTCTAGGTATGTGAATTTTGTGTTGAATTTTAGGGTTTTTAGTTTGGGTTTCTTCAATTTTGTAACCAAATATAGTGTTTTTGATATTGGGTTTGTTCAATTTTTGTAATTAAGTTTTGGTTTTGGGTCGAATTTGTTGTATTGCCAAGAAAATAATAATTTGGGGCTTTGTTGTTAGGGTTTTTTGATCTGGGGTTGTTGAATTTGGGATAAAGCAAGTTTTTTTTAATCTGGGTTTGTTCAATTTATGATGGGTGAGGAGACATCTGATACTATGAACCTTGACTTGAACCTGGGACCTGTTCCCGAGCCACCATCAGACTCGGTATCAAATGAATTTGTAAATTTGGATCATTTGATTGATCATCCTTCCCATAGTCTTAGGGAAGCTATTAGATTTAGAGCTCGACAGCGATGGAGGAGATGGCGACAGATTCAAATTCCACCTGAAGCTCAGAACATATCGATGGAATTGAACGAATTGATGGTCAATTCTGGTGATACGAGTACATTGCAGACAGGTGAGGGTAGTGTTCCAGCTGAGGAAAGAATGAATGAGGTTCCCAAAACATGTGAAAATAACAATGGAGGTTTGGAGGATGAGACTTCAGTGAAAAATGATGATGTTGAAAAGGGTAGTGGAAATGATGGGAGCTTTTTCGATTGCAATATATGTTTGGACTTGTCTAGGGACCCTGTTGTGACTTGTTGTGGCCACTTGTTTTGTTGGCCTTGTCTCTACCGATGGTTGCATCTCCATTCAGACGCAAAGGAATGTCCAGTGTGTAAGGGAGAGGTGACAACCAAAGCTGTGACCCCAATTTATGGTCGTGGGAACACTGTTCTTGAGCCCGAGGAGGACTCAGGTCTGAAGATCCCCAGTAGGCCCCAGGGACGGAGGGTTGAGAGTTTGAGGCAATCCATGCAGAGAACTGCGTTTACTTTCCCTGTGGAGGAGATGATCCGTCGCCTTGGAACTAGGTTTGATTTGACTAGGGACTTTATACCGACACAGGAGCCTGACAGTGCACGCGAAACAGTAGAAAGAACTAATTCCTTGTTGAATCGGATTCTGACTTCTCGTGCACGGAGAGAGCAAAATCAAGTGGCTCCCCCTGATGATGTTGTGGATTTAACGAGCGACGTGAGTAGCCCTGAGATGGGAGAAAATCGCCGGCTGCAGGCCCTTTATCTTCGAAGGACACAAGCTCATAGAACGACACTTTCTTCTCTTTCATCTGCATTGAGTTCTGCTGAAAGGTTTGTTGAGTCATATTTCCGCAACCATCCTGGAAGTAGAAGTCAAGAGCCGCCTCAACCAGTTGATGATAGAGATTCATTCTCAAGTATTGCTGCTGTTATAAATTCAGAAAGTCAGGTGGACACTGCTATGGAAATTGATTCTATGGTGTCTCTTTCAACATCATCTTCCCGAAGAAGGAATGATGCTTCAAGGAGTTCAGATGTGGACAGTGGAGATTCTCGTGCACCTAGAAGAAGACGGCTGAATTAAAAAGGGTTTCCTCAGTCCTAATACTTAAATATCCTGCTGCCACTCCAAGAAGATACTTTAACAGCTGTGCAAATGCTCCTTGCCTTATTATTGCTTTCACTCTACAATGTATTCACCTTGCTACTATCCCGTCAACTATCATGAGGTGATCATAAAACTCTGCAGCTTTTGCTGCTTAAAATGTCTTGCTTGAAATATTATCTTTCTCCTTCAAGGTGTCTGCTTTCATTTTGTATGGCTGATCAGGTTTGTAGTGGAACAAGTGGGCCGCTTCATTAGTTTCTCCTGTACATAACCTTGCAAGCTCCATATGTCCAACTATATTTGCTATAAGTTTCCAATGATAACAATAACCAAACCTTATTTCTAAAATTTTGGGATTGGGCCAGAGTCCTCAACAAATTTTAGATCATTCTATGTTACCGAAGTCATAGTCAATGTTATTTCTTTAATTGTCTTTAATTGATGGTATGTCCCTTTTTAGTTGTTACTATTATTATTATTATTTGTCATCTGCTGCATTTTTTTGTTCCTTCAACTTGAACCAACTTACCCTCTCACCGTATATTAATCAGTCTCCTATGAACTTGAATCTTAATTATATTTTTAAAAAGATATAGCGCTTCTTCCACAAAGATTTATTTAATGGAAAAACTTGTCTTATAATCGATATTAATATTGGATAAATAGGCATGCTCGCTTGCTGGATTGTTGTCTCAGTTAGGTATTATTTTTTTCCTCCTAATCTTGGTTTTAGTTTTCCCTTCTGGTTTAGGATTTGAGTGGAAGGAAATGCCCAAAAATGGGTATGTGATAAATCTTTTTTTTTTTTTTTTGGTTGCTAAAAAACCGAGCTTCATTATGCGATTATATTTTGTATGAACTCTAGGCTCCTTAGGTTTTGGGTTGTCAAAGACTCAAATCTGGATGACTTTCATAGTAATCTGTAATCTAATTTTTGTGAGTGAAATGATAAATGTATTGCAGGAAACAACCAAATCAGCACGGAAACTAGGGTCCAATACTGAAACTAAAAGAAACACGCGCACACACTAATCACGCCTGTCATGAAAGTCTCGGGTTGTAAAATCCCATTTTGCCAAATTGTGGGCTGTACTGTTTTGCATTTATGAACCCAGTTGAATAGGAACATAAACTCAGGGTTGCTACTTGCTATTGACCAGACCTCTTTTCTCTTCAATTATCTGCTAAATTCCCAGCTAATGGCCTTCTCCAAAACATAGTTTTAAGTATCACCCTCTAATCTGGCCTGAAGAAATTTTTGTTGTAAAGCCACTTTTTCAACTCTCTGTTCTTTTTCGACTCTTGTTTTTATGATATTTCGATGATTACAATGGGGAGATATTTTCACATGTGTCATCTCTCTCACTGACATGTGGATTCCTAAAAAGGTACATATGAAAATTTCTCCCAATGCAGAAGATACCTTCCTTACAATTAGGGAGGAAGAACTTGAACTCTAGATATCACCATTGAAAACACTGGAAGGTGCTAACAAATTAACTTACAAGACTCTTAGAATCTCCTCAATTCTCTTAAGCTTAACGATTGTGCCACTTTTGCTAAACTAGCAAAGATTTAGATATCCTTACCAATTTACACCCCTTCACTCTTCCTAGCCAGTGACCATATAAGCCTTTAGCTCTAACCCATGATATTTACTTTCAATCCACTTCTTGCTAAAATCAATTGGATTAAAAATTACTGCATTTCTTATCTTCAAATTACACCAAATGTAACTACATGCGTTAACAAAAACTCCTCTCGCTCCATGGCAATACTAGTGAGTTGTTTTGGAAGATCAAATATAGCATGACCAGATTTGATCTAGGATTCTCTAAAGAATTAGTAATCAATCACAACAGGTCATGTCAACATATGAAAAAAATTGTAAAAATTATTGCCCTAGATTTATTGATAACTTAACAGATGATAAAGGTACATTTCAATATAGATCTGACAAAAAAAAGAGGGGGAGAGACACAGACAGAGTCAGAGAGAGCAAATGTCTACATTAATTAGATGGCATTTACAAAAACCAACCAAAACTTTGAAAATTTCCGGTTTAACCCACCCAACTGCCTCTTCCTAATGCAATAACTCTCCGAGCACCATATGATCAAAGTTGGGATTTTTGGAAAGTAGGCAGCATAAGCTTTCCAAGGACACCAAGAACACTCAAATCAGACTTTTGGAAGGCATTCAACCATGTGCACACACATTGGACCATGAAACAAACAGGAAAAAATTGCAGGAGTGGGAAGCTACAACTGCCACTGCCATGGAGACCAAAAAAACAAGCCTACTTAGTATGCATCTACGCTTTTTTAGGCTCTATTTAAAGAGTAGAGTAGACCTCTCAACTTGAAAATAAGGAAGAAAAAAAATAACCTCCAAAACACCTCTATAATGTTCTAATCCCTAAATTGATTATTGAGCCGAAAAATAAATTTGAACTTAAGGGAAAATTGGTGCCTAACTCTGGCAACTTGGATCGGGTTGATAATCTACTAGGCCCTAACATAGACTCAAACTGAGAATTAAACCCAATTTGAGGTTAACGACTACAATCTCACAAGTCCATTTCCAACTAGGAAAATTAAATTCCAATAACAGCTTGTGGAGGAAGAAATGTTTTTACCACCTAGTTTATTAGGAAAGAAATGGCTGAAACATTAGTCGTTAGAAAGACCGCTACCAATGGCTATAGTAGACAACAACGAGGTGACATGATTGTATTTGTTAAGCATGGCTTAGATCTTGTCTAGTTGAGTAAGTTGGGCAGCATTGGATTTGACTCTTTATGGAGTTTCCATTCCAAGTTTTTATTTTTTTCCTTTGGAGAGAAGAGACCATAACGTATGCCCACCTTGAGTTTTAATTACTGTTATTACTACTATTTCTATTCATATTTGGATTGAAAATTGACCCTTGATTTAAACTTAGATCAGATGTGCATTGTTCATGAGAAGTGAGCTTGAACAATTGCATACACAGTGGTTTTATAAATCAAATTATTCAGTAAACTGAAAAAGAAAGAAGTTGAAGGTTTTTAAGTTCGGATCGAAATTCAATTGAAGTCAAGCCCTTATAATGCCATAATTAATTTAAGGATTAACTAAAATGCAAATAAATGAATTAAATGTGTAAAAAAATATTACCTTAAAAAATATCTAAAGTAATTTAAAACCTTTAAGATGAATTTTCATAATTTTTATAAAGTGAATAGAAATGAATAAAGTATAAACAAGCTTAAAAAAATTAGTAATCTTTCAAACAACTTTCAAATGAACAATCGCATGCACAAAAACTCGTGAGCAATCACATACACATACGCTACGGAATGTGATTTTGCTTGGGAGGATAATACTTTTTCACAACATTTTAACTACAATTTCACAACAAATCTTAAGTGACAAGCTATTATAAGTGAATAAAAAAGTAATATTTGTAGTAGGTCTAAATTAAAGCCAATAACATCTTACTACTTAGGATTTGTTATGAAAATATTGTAGACGTAGCATTACTCTTATTTATAATAAACCCAAATTCTTGAGAATCTCAAGTTAGGGTCTTCAATATTTATTTCTTAGGATAAACAAAACAGATTGATTACGTTTTTTTTTTTTTTTTTTGCAAATCAAGCTGTTAATGGAAAAACCCTATCTATAATGTAGAGCCAGCAATACATCTTTCGATTTTTAATATTTAAATTTGAGCCTAACCCATAAAATTGATCTATTTTAACGTGAAGGGATTGACCCTATTAGCCTTAGAAAGAGCAACCCAAGCTGGTGTTAAGTTGTGAGCCAGTACATTTGCAACTCTATTAATATACCAAACATCTCTGACCACAGACTTTCAAGCAAAACTCATTATCATGAATAACATTTGCAATCTCCCAATCCAATTTCTAGAAGTCTTTCAGAATTGCCAAAGTTTCAAACTAAGAATCACCTTTCAAAAATAAATGTATTTTAAGTCTTTGTTTTGCTGTTTCTTTCATTGCTAAGAGGATTTTCCTTGCTTCGGCAAACAATGGAGATCCAATTGATTCAGCACTTGACCAAGCATTATGAACTCTGCTTCAATAGTCTCTAGAGATGGCTGCAATGAAGACTCCCTCAGTTTCAACGGTTACATCAAGTGAGTATGCTTTCAGAAACAGGTTCTATGGACTTGGTGCGGTGGTCACTCCACAAACTCCACAAGTATAAGTGTTTGTGGAGTGTGGGAGCAAGGGTCAGGGTTCAAGTCTCTAGGAGGGAGTTTCACACACATATACACTTAGGGCACGTTTGGTAGACTGTAATAGATACTGTAATGTAATAGATATTCTTATGGCATAACTATTCAATTGTTTGATTATGTTTTTATTACAATGAATAGTTATTTCTTATGAGTAGTTATTCCTCAAAATGAAGAATAACTATTCATTATCAAAAGTACTGAATATCTATTCATTCATCTTATGTAATAGCTTTTAAAAAAAATTTCCTAAAAAACTATTAGTTGCCATATCTTCAAAAAGAAAGAAAATAAATTTTCATTGATGTTAATTATTAGCTCTATTTTGAACACCCTAAAATAAGTGTATTTTAGAAAATTTGATTTAAAAATGATTTAATTACACCTTCTTTTTACACTCTACTAAATTGTGGATGCATATTCAGGATTCTATTCCTAAATGGTTACCAAACTAATGAATAGTAATATTTATTACGTTCCAACTTAATATATTCCTTGTAATACTTATTCATATTCCCATGTAATAATCATTACAGTGTACCAAATGTGCCCTAAGATTAAGTTAGAGTAAAATTTCTATCTTGTATAAAAAAAAAAAAAAACAAATTGATTTCTTGACCACCACAGCTTATCACAAAAGATAAGCGAGAATAAAGGAAACGATTTTTCTTCGTCTATGTCAAGACCCAGGTGAGGTATTATGATGGAAATAAAATCAAGGCTTAAAATTTAGTTTATGAGCAAATTTTAGTCTCAATAATATATATATATATATATATATATATATATATATATATATATATATATATATATTTTAAACTCTTAAATGATGTGACCAAACAAAAAACTAACACATTACCGTTCAATTAAACACATTGGGAATTAAAAATGATCATTTTATGTTTGTTAGGGACTAAAACTGATCACTTGAAGCATTTTAAAGACTAAACTCAATCACTTTAAGGTTGTTAAGAATTTAAAATAATTACTTTAAACTTCCTTGACTAAAATCGCTCATGGGCTAAACATTAGGGATCAGCAATGTCTTTAAACTTATTTGTTATGTATATGCTCACTAAGTTAAGTGTGAATAGGCTTTTCAACAAAAATAAATAAATTATTTTAAAAAATTAAAAACAATTATGTTTATTAAATTAGTGTTAATGTTGTTGTTATTGTTGAGGTCGTGTTATTGTTATTATTATGAGTTCTTAAATATCTTTAAAGCTTTTTCAAACTCTCTAAGGCCACTACCAAAAAGTAAGTCATTTAACTTACATAACTAAGAAAAAATTCTTTCAAAATGCCAAGTAAATGAAGTAATTACACAGTGCTTTAGCATAATAATAATAATAATTTTAGAAGGCCTATTATGATCATCCATAAATCAAGTAATATGCATACATAGTGTTGGGAAATGGAGTTTTGGATGAATTTGTGCTATATAGCTTTGTTTTGATAATAATAATAATAATAATAATAATAATAATAGATACATACATATACAAATTTGATACTAACAAAGTCAACTTAAGTAGTTAAACATATGGACTATTTCTTAAACTTTTGTTAATGACATTAAATATTCATTAACTTTATGAAGTTCTTGAAGTGGTTTACAAATTTTATCACCTAATTAAAATTTAATTATTTAGGTCAAGTGCTCCCACGAAGTGCTGACGTAGAAAGGTGTTTTCAAACCAAGAAGTGTTTATAATAAAATATGTACATGAGTAATAATTGTGTCACTCTATTTACTTATGATCTTCTGATTTCACCAATATTTTGGTGAGTGTGAGGTTGTAAACTTAAGTTGATGATTGAAAACATATATCTTTCTCAGTTGCTTGTGGGTAATGAGAGACAAATAGAGGGAGTATATAGAGATGAGGGGAATAATAATTATTTTATAAGTGACTACAGTTTTAAATTTTGAATGGCATACGTTATTTTAATGGAAATAATTTTATATAAATAAAAAAAATAAAAAAATAAAAAGAATTTCTTGTTAAAATTTTTTAATCTAACAGAATTTATTAGTGGCAAGTGGAAATTTGCCAATTACCAATCAATCAAAGGCAATGGGGGGATAACTGTGTGGTTTAAAAGTTTAAGGGGGAGATTGAAGTGAACCAAATAGATATGTGGGGAGTGCAATTAACTATAATAGTTGTTGTGTTTATTCTTTCCGAGTTCAGCGTGAATGAATTTTTCCCCAAATTTATTATGTTTATCAAAATTGTTTTTGTTGTTGTTATTGTTGTTGTCATCGTCATCATGATCCTCACTGTCACCGTCACCATAAAATTTCCAAATGTTAGGCAATTTTGTTAAATGACTCTTAAAGCTCTTTTCCCCTCTAATTTCACCACAAGAAAATCCCTATAACATGCAAAAGTAGGAAAATTACCTTCAAAATGCCAAGTAATTAAACAACACTTTAGCACATTAACACAAGGAAAAGGGAAAAGGTTTGGCTCCACACATGTTTACAGCATTGGACTCCAACCATTAAAAAGAAGATAACATATGTCTTGTTATGTGTAATACACATGACTCATTTAATTGGTTAGGTTAAAGGAGTCATATGCTAAAGGATTCAAAATTATTGATGGTTGGACTTTGTTCTTAACATTAAAGTTTTAATTTTTAAATTTTTTTTTTTTTTTTGGTGTAGGTTGCTATGATCATCCATTAATAAAGTTATATAAACAACTTTTTGATAGCAGTGGCGACTCCAAGAATTTTTTTCAGAGTGTTCCTATTCCACTTTGAAAAAATTTTGGGTCATTTCGGTCTATTTCGGGTGTTTTGGGACATTTCGGTAAATACAGGTTGAAATTCAAAATTTGGCAAGCATGAAGTTTGTACTTAAAAAAAAAAAAAATCTTAAAACCAAAACAAATTTGCATTCTGTACACTGAAAAATCTCAAAATGAAAAAAAATTAAAAATAAAATAAAAATAAAAGAAATTATGAACAAAGGTGTAAGTGCACAATTGCACCTGGCCCCAAGAACAGTTATGGGCTCAGGCCCAATGAGCCTTAAACAATATGAATTTGTAGAGTGTGGGCTTGAAACCCAGGTTAGAAGTGTGTGAGGATTAAATGACAAACTAAAGATTGCAAATACTCGGAAACAACAAGGGATATAGTAAATCAGCTTCCTCGGACGTAAGCCGAGAGTTGTTCTTATATTATCTCTCTCTTTGTTTCTTTTCCTTTTAGGTTACAAAAAGTCCCTCCTCCTTTTTTCTGTCTTAGATCCCTCTTTAAATACTACTCCTTTGAATACTTTATACACGTGTTGCCCCACCTCCCCCTTAGCCTAGATATTTCCTTTCTCAGTGCCTTTGAATAGTAACCAGAAGTTTCTCTTCCACTGTTCAAGTGTCACTTCCCCATTAATGCGGCCAGGGTGGTAGGTGCAGGGTCTTTAATGTGGAGGTAGCAGCCTTTATCTTTGACATTTCTCCAACACCGGTGCTTCTGGGGCATTCTAGGGTTCACCCCTTTTAACCATTGGCATTAACCGTGTCATCCCCTAATCTTTACTATGAAATCCCGAGTTCTTCGGTGTCCATCCGAGGGTAAGTTCACCCTCGGCTGGATCCTCGGATCCTCGGCGTATGGGCCGACCCATAGTACTAACAAATTCTAAACCCAGGAGCAGGTCGGCCTTCCTTAACACGGCCCAAAAGGCCCACATTCCCATCAGGATCTTTTTACCCCCCACAATAGCCCCTCAAAACTCTAATTTTCAACGTCCGAGGAGAAAAATAGGGTTTTGATCCGACGAGAACCTACTCCACACATTTTGTGAGTGATGGCACGTGTGGAAATCGTTTCGCGTCCCAAAAGACGCCACTTGGCGGTTTTATTTTCAACAACGCGCGTATTTATTACTACCAGTTACACTTTGTCCCTCACGTTCAACGGCGAGATGGGCATCCAACGGCCCTCAGTACTCCACGAAAATTTGGGCGGGATAAATATAATTTCGAGGCCGCTTTTCCGCACATCGTGACGCTTCGGGAACCTGCGCCTTCATTTAATTCCCCAGGGGTTAATCCTATCAAAACATCAGCCATCATACTTTACCTGCAGAAAACCGTGGAAATTTGCACATCTTCAGCTTTGTAAGTTTTTGTTCTTTCTATTCTTAACCTTTTCTCCTCGGACCTTGTCCTCGGCTATCCCTGTAAACGTTCTCCCTCTTAGAGTTTAATCTTTCGTTTCTTTCTAATGGGTAGGTTTAAGTGTCTAGTTGATACCGCCGCTGGGATGGAAGGCTTTAGGGCCAAGTATCGCATTCCCAGCGACGTAGGTCTAAAGTATTGTCCGGCGGAAGCAGTGGCCGATTCTAGGAAAGAGGGAGAGGTTATCATCCCAATGATAGCCTTTATAGAGGGTGGGATGACCCTCCCAATGAAACCTGTAACTAGGGAGTACCTTCGCAACCACCGGTTGTGCCCCGACCAGTGCCTCCCAAACGTTTTTAGAGTTTTGGGCAGTGTCGATGCTCTAAATGAGCAAATGGGTCTGAACCTTACCTGGCACGATGTCGTCTTTTTGTATGAGTCCCATAAACTTTCCAACGCAGGTTACTACATTAAGTCCCGTTCTAGTGTCGTTAGGTTAATCTCCTGTCTGCCCAAATCCAACAAAGGCATGAAGGACGACCACCTGATCGTCTCTGGGAACTGGCACGACGGCTTACACTGCCCAGTTGAGTGGGGGGATCCAGGTGCGATGCCGTAGGATTAATCTCCCCACAACACAACTTCCTATAACACACACAGAAATGCGTATTCATACTTACTTAAACTTATTAAATATCTGTGTGAATCTAACCAGGGTTGTTTGTTTTGATGTCTTTTTTGCAGATAAGCAACACGTGCGTCCTCGTTTGAGTCACTGTAACGTCGCGGACCTAAACCGAGTACTTCGCTCCGAGGTGTTCGTTAGCGAAGACTTACAACTCCGGGCTGCTCATCTCATTCTGGGGTACACTCCCATTTCCTCGGACTTCCAGGAGATAGAGAACGCCATAGTTGCGGGTGACCGAAGACGAAGGAGGATAAACGTAGCCCGGCCCCGCTTTCTGGACAACCGCGACCTCCCGGACGCCCCTCACACCGTTTTGTACAACCAGCCTATAGCAGCAATCCCCCTCGCCATGCACTCACAGGCAACTGTCGTTCCAGAAGAACGGGTGTCTTCTTCGCATACACTAGACGACGAGATAGACCAATTCCATCTCGAAGACACCGAGGGACCTCGCGGGAATCAGTTTGTTGTACTTTCCGACGAGGAGGAAGAAGCCACCGAGGCCTCTGGAATTGCAGGGTTTGTGGTTGCCCTACCCGAGGACGAATCTGAGGAAGATATGGGCAGGATGCAGGGTCTCCTTACCAATAGAGCTGCGAAGGTTGTGGAGAAGAAGACGGGGACGTCCCAAGTTCCCCCATCTTTACCACCTCCCCCTCCTCCAGCTGAGCCAAAACCTCCAGCCGAGGATCCCTAGAAGAAGAGAAAGGGGGATACTGAGGGGACGATCAGTAAGGACCCCAAGAAACCAAGGCAACAACTCCCACCGGCTCAGCAGAAGAAGCTGGACAAAGGCAAGGGTAGGGCCCGCTCAGTTGAAAGCGGGGAAATCGGGGACGAGGCTGAAGTGTGTCGAGCACCGACCACCTAGTCCCCCGAATTAAGACTGGACGGCGCACCTATCTCCTGCCAATCCAGCATAAGGGCGGTTCAACAAGGTCATGCCCACCACTTGGCCGAAGCGTTGGAGCGCCCTCTCCTGTTGCCCAAGGACATGGAGACCTTGGAAAAAATGAGCCAGCCGCAACTATTCCTCTCTTTAAAAAGAGATTTAGCACTGGTAAGTTTACCCCTTTTTAGGAAGATTCCACATTTAACAATATTCATAAGTTTGTTTACTATTCCTAATTCCATCACACTTTGTTACAGGCCATTCAGGAGGTCTTTACAGCCGAGAAATTTATAGAAGATACTCGGAAGAAGGCCAGGACTGAGATGGAGATTAGGCTGGAGACAGAGAAGACCCTGGGCACAGCCCTTGCTGAGAACGAAAAGCTTACCTCGGAGGTGGCTGAGCTGAGGAGAGAGAAAAATGGGGTCGAGTCAAACTTGAAGACTATGAAGACCCAGATAGAAGGGCAGCGCAAGCTCCTCCGCGAAAGAGATGAAGAGCTTTCCCAAGCCCAAAGGGAGTGCTCGGATCTGAAAAAGGAACTGGCGCTGATGAAGGAAGAAGCCAGCTCCTTCCAGCTCTCTCTACAAACTGCGAAGCAGGCGAGTTTCGAGGAAGGGGTAGCAACCACTGAGGAGCAACTGACAGAGGAGTTTGCGGCTCTGTGCCGAGAATACTGTCAAAAAGTCTGGGGGGAAGCTTTAAACGTAGCAGGAGTTCCTCTATCTTCGGATCTGAGGAAATCCGAGAACGTTTGGCTTCCCCTGGAAATACAGGAGATTGAAGAGGCTCCTGCTGCTACTCCTACCCCTGAGACAACTCTTCCTGCTCTTCCGGATCCTACAGAACCTTCAGGTTCCAATAAAGACAAGGAAGGAGGCGGAAATGCCGAGAAGGGACTGAGCCAAGCCATGGAGTCCAATGTTCCTCCAACCAAAGTAGCAGAAAAAGAAAAAAAACGTTCTGTCTCCTTTTGAGTTGGAGCTGAAAGAGACAGAGGGAACCAGCACTTCTCAGCAAGATCCTCCTCCGAAAGCTTAGGACTTAGCTTAGGGCTTCTATTTCTCCATGTTCAGCCTTTATGTGTAATGCATACCTAAATGATTAATAAAGAACAACTTTATTTGATTTTTACTCGTGTTGCATCTGTTTTCACTTTATTCTTTTTATATTTATCGCAAAAGTTTCCCATTAATACATAACGAAAGTCTCTCAGAGTAAACAAATCTAACTCCCAGGATTGCACAATCATAACTTCCCCATAATCATACACACATTATTAAAGATTTAACAGAAGGTGATATGATTGATGTGGGGGGTAAAAAGATCCCGATTGGAATGTGGGCCTTTTGGGCCGTGTTAAGGAAGGCCGACCTGCTCCTGGGTTTATAATTTGTTAGTACTATGGTTCGGTCCATACGCCGAGGGTCCGAGGCTCCAGCCGAGGGTGAACTTACCCTCGGATAGACATCGAAGAACTCGGGATTTCATAGCAGAGATTAGGGGATGACACGGTTAAGGCCAATGGTTAAAAGGGATGAACCCTAGAATGCCCCAGAAGCACCGATGTTGGAGAAATGTCAAAGATAAAGGCTGCTACCTCCACATTAAAGACCCTGCACCTACCACCCTGGCCGCATTTATGGGGAAGTGACACCTGAACAGTGAGAGAGAAACTTTTGGTTACTATTCAAAGGCACTGAGAAAGGAAATATCTAGGCCAAGGGGGAAGTGGGGCAACACGTGTATAAAGTATTCAAAGGAGTAGTATTTAAAGGGGGGGAAGACAAAAAAAGGGGACAGACTCTTTGTAACCTAAAAGGAAAAAGAAATAAAGAGAAAGATATAATATAAGAACAACTCTCGGCTTACATCCGAGGAAGCAGATTTACAATATTCCTTGTTGATTCTAAGTATTTGCAATCTTTAGTTTGTCATTGAATCCTCACACACTCCTAACCTGGGTTTCAAGCCCACACTCTACAAATTCATATTGTTTAAGGCTCATTGGGCCTGAGCCCATAACTGTCCTTGGGGCCAGGTGCAATTGTGCGCTTACAATTGGCGCCGACTGTGGGAAACCTAGTCTAGAAGAGGTAGGGATATTATGGCAGGCTTAGGCTCTCACCATGCAGAGTCATAAGGATCACAACCGGAAGATCATTTCGAACATCTTGAACATCGTAGGGATCGTGAGGGAAGCGTCCATACAGAATACCCAGGGGCTAGCCATACTCATGGTGGGGGTAGCACTACCCACGATGAAGGTTCTAAATCCATGCAGAAGGAAATCAATCGTTTGAAGAGGAAGTTACGCCGTGCTAAACGTAAGGTTTCCCCGTCCTCATCTAGTTCTTCTTCAGAGAAGGATAGGGGAGTTGGCTACAGTTCAAGGTCGTGTTCCCCCACCAGCGCAACATCCTCCGGTGAGGAGGACGACCAGCCAACCCGCAGGCGTAAGAAGCTTCGTTCTAGGGGCTTAGGCAACGATACCATGAGTAGGGCGTTGCACCAACTCTCTAAATCCCCGTTTTCACAAGGTTTGTGGTCCGAGGACTGCACTTAACCAAGTTTCTGTTTGATTCTTTAAAAATGATAATTACAAATGTTAATTTTCCCAAAGCAGGAGGTCCGAAGACCCGGCATAACTAAGGTTCTGTTTAACAAATGACAAGACATCAATTTCCACAAGGTTTGTGGTCCGAGGACTGCACTTAACCAAGTTTCTGTTTGATTCTTTAAAAATGATAATTTCAAATGTTAATTTTCCCAAAGCAGGAGGTCTGAAGACCCGGCATAACTAAGGTTCTGTTTAACAAATGACAAGACATCAATTTCCACAAGGTTTGTGGTCTGAGGACTGCACTTAACTAAGTTTCTGTTTGATTCTTAAAAGTGATAATTACAAATGTTAATTTTCCCAAAGCAAGAGGTCCGAAGACCCGGCATAACTAAGGTTCTGTTTAACAAATGACAAGACATCAATTTCCACAAGGTTTGTGGTCCGAGGACTGCACTTAACCAAGTTTCTGTTTGATTCTTTAAAAATGATAATTACAAATAAAAGAGCTAATCATGACTGTGGAATATCAACTGACAAATGCACATTTCATTAATAGTAATACCTTCTAAGATTATTTATATTCCATGGACGTGGTACAATTCTTTCGTCTAGGTCAACTAACCTATACGACCCTATGCCTGCTACTGAAACAATGCGATAGGGGCCTCCCCAGTTGAGTCCCAACTTACCCCAAGCTGGGTTCTTAGAAGTGCCTACAACTTTCCTTAGTACAAGATCACCTGGCGCGAGTGGTCTTAGTTTCACGTGGGTATCATACCCTCGTTTTAGCTTCTGTTGATAATAAGCCATTTGGACCATAGCTGCCTCACGCCGTTCCTCAAGTAAATCAAGATCCTTTTCTAGGAGTCTTTTATTATTCTCTGGGCTAAAAGAACTCGTCTTTAGGGTAGGAAAACCAGATTCCAGTGGTATCACCGCCTCAGCTCCATAAGTCATTGAGAATGGCGTTTCTCCAGTGGACCTGCGCAGTGTGGTCCGATACGTCCACAGAACATGAGGGAGCTCTTCTACCCATCTACCTTTCGCATCGTCCAACCTCTTCTTGAGCCTGTTGACTATGACCTTGTTAACAGCCTCGGCTTGTCCATTTCCTTGAGGATAAACTGGGGTGGAATATCTATTTATGATACCCATGTCACCACAATACTTCCTAATAGCCTTACTATCGAATTGGACACCATTGTCTGAGATGAGTGTGTGTGGTATTCCGAATCTAGTGACGATGTTTTTCCAGACGAACTTCTTGGAGTCAACATCTCTAATATTTGCCAAGGGCTCGGCCTCAACCCACTTGGTGAAATAGTCTGTTCCCACAAGAAGCCATCTTTTGTTTCTAGCTGCCCTCGAAAATGGCCCTACAATGTCCAAGCCCCATTGTGCGAAAGGCCAAGGACTGGAGAGAGGGTTGAGAACCCCTCCAGGTTGGTGAATATTAGGGGCGAACCTCTGACATTGATCACATTTTCTGGCATAGTCCTGAGCCTCCCTCTGCATATTGGGCCACCAATAGCCCTGAGTCAGGGCTCTATGGGCTAAGGACCTTCCCCCAGTGTGGCTCCCACAAATTCCCTCATGCAGTTCCTCCAGTAATGCGTCTGTTGATTCAGGGTGCACACACAACAAGTACGGTCCTGAAAAGGATCGTTTGTATAGCTTCTGGTCCTCGGACAACCAGAAACGCGGCGCCTTTCGACGTATCTTTTCTGCTTCAGCCCTGTCCTTGGGAAGGAGGTCATTTTTAAGAAAGGATACGATCGGGTCCATCCAGCTAGGTCCAGGCCTTATTAGATGGATGCGGGGTGCGTCAGCAATGACAACAGAGGGTTTTAGTAAATCCTCAACGAGGATAACCCTAGGTAAACCTTGAGCCGAGGTAGTTGCCAACGTGGCTAAGGAGTCTGCATGGGTGTTCCCGCTCCGAGAGATATGGGTTAAGGCGAAGGAACCAAACTCAGTTTGCTGACGTTTGATCTGGGCCAGATATTCCTGCATCCTGGGGTCTCTAGCCTCCATGGTCCCCGTGACCTGGCCGACCACCAGTTGAGAATCCGAGAAGACATGGACTTCCTTACCACCCATCTTACGTACCATCTGCATGCCTACCAAGACTGCTTCATACTCGGTCTCATTGTTAGTAGCTGAGAAGGCCAATCTTAAAGATTTTTCAAAGACAATTCCTTCAGGGAACATTAGAACGAGTCCAATACCAGACCCTCTCTGATTAGCAGCCCCATCCACATACACTTCCCAAATCGGAGACACCGCAACTGTAATTGCCTCAACTGATTTTTCACCCATGTGGGCCTCTTTCAGAGTTTCTTCCAGCAATGGTTCGGCAAATTTCGCCACCAGGTCAGCGAGGACCTGGCCCTTCACCGAGGTGCGAGGCTTGTATTTAACATCAAAAGCCCCCAAGATGGTCCCCCACTTTGCCACCCTTCCTGAGTAGTCGGCGCTACGCAGCACTGCCTTGAGGGGCAACTGAGTCAGAACAACCACCGTGTGGGACTGAAAATAATGGGGAAGCTTTCGCGTGGCATGAACCACGGCCAGGAGCGCTTTCTCTAAAGGTTGATAACGCACTTCGGCATCACCTAAAGACTTACTAACATAATATACCGGTCTTTGCACCCCGTCATCATCTCTTATCAGCACCAGGCTGACCGCGTGGACGGCCACTGCCAGGTAAGCGAACAAAATCTCATGTGCCTCCGGACGAGACAGAATAGGTGGCCGAGAAAGATATTGCTTGAGCCGTTGAAAAGCTAACTCGCAGTCCTCAGTCCATTGAAACCCTTTCCACTTATTCAACAGTTGGAAGAAAGGGCGACACCGGTCAGCCGACCGGGATATGAATCTATTCAAGGTAGCAATCATTCCCGTTAACTTCTGGATTTCTTTTGGGTTCCGAGGAGACTGCAAGTCCTGAATAGCCTTGACTTGCACCGGATTTACCTCTATGCCTCTATGAGTAATCATATATCCCAAGAACTTTCCCGACCCCACGCCGAAAGAGCACTTTGAGGCATTGAGGCGCAACTTGTACTTTCTCAATATCTGAAAAGTGTCGGCCAAATCTTTCACGTGTGAGAATATTGCTTTGCTTTTCACCACCATATCGTCAACATATACCTCAATGGTTTTCCCCATTTGCTGTTCGAACATTCTGGTCATCATTCTTTGATAGGTAGCCCCAGCATTCTTTAAGCCGAATGGCATGACCTTATAATGATAATTCCCCGTTGGTGTTATGAAGGCAGTTTTCTCCTGGTCCTCTAATGCTAAGGGAATCTGGTGGTAACCCTGGAAGGCGTCCAAAAAACTCATCCGAGGATGTCCGACAGTGGCATCCACCAGTTGATCAATACGTGGCATTGGGAACGAATCTTTAGGACAGGCCTTGTTCAGATCAGTGAAGTCCACACATACCCTCCACATTCCATTCTTCTTTTTCACAACAACCGTATGGGCCAACCACTCGGGGTAGAAAACCTCTTTGATAGCACCAGCCCTTTTAAGCTTAAGAACCTCTTCCTTCACAGCCTCAGAATGTTCCATGGAGGATCACCGAGGTGGCTGCCTTCTCGGAACGATAGCTGGATTGACATTTAAGTGATGACAAATGAAGCTCGGATCAACGCCCGGAGCTTCATAAGGATCCCACGCAAAAACATCAACATTGTCCTTCAAGAATTCTAACAATTCCATCTTCTCTTGGTGTGGCAAAAGTACACCGACTTGGAAGAACCTCTCTGGGTCATCGGCTACTGGAAACTTCTCCAACCCCTCACAATATGTCTCCTCCCCTGTCACCATCCCAAATGAACCAGGAGCAGCTAATTGCTATAATTCCTTAGTGATCAGGGCCGAAGATTCGGCCTCCGTCTGATGCAGGACAGCAGCCGATATGCACTGCCTAGCCACCGATTGGCTGCCGAGGACCTCTTCAACACATTCCCCTGAGGGAAATTTAACTTTAACATGCAAGGTAGAGGAGACAGCTCCAAGAGCGTGCAGCCATGGCCTGGCAAGGATGGCTGTATACGGAGTACGCGTCAACCACAATAAAGTCCACCTCAACCGTTTCTGAGCCGGATTGAACGGGCAAACGAATTTGTCCCTTCGGCACAACGGCTCTCCCTTCAAAACTTATGAGCGGCGAATCATAAGGAGTAAGATCTTCCAACCCCAATCTTAACCCCTTGAATAGATCAAGGTACATGATATCTGCACCGCTGCCCTGGTCTATCATCACCCTTTTCACATCATAGTTCCCTATTCTGAGGGTGACCACAAGAGCATCATCATGGGGCTGAATAGTCCCTATCTTATCCTCCTCGGAGAAACCTAGGACGGGCAAGGTGCCCTTCAACCTCTTCGGCCTGCTACCCACATCCTCGGCCTGGGGATGGGAAACCACCATCACTCTAGTGGGACCTGAGCCGGTCCTACCAGGCGCAGCGAAGATAACATTAATTGTTCCTAATGCAAGCCGAGATGAATTGTTCCTCTGGTTGTTCGAAACAGGTTGACTGCCCTGCCCATTAGGGTAGCACAGGTGCTGCTTCAGTTTTCCCTCACTGACAAGCTGTTCCAAGTGGTTCCAGAGGGTCCGACAATTCTCAGTAGTGTGGCCCACATCCTGATGGTACTGACAAAAGAGGTTTTGGTTTCTTTTCGCAGGGTCCCCTGCCATCTTTCCTGGCCATCTGAAGAAGGGCTCTTTACGAACTTTCTCCAGTAGCTGATGCACCGGTTCTCGGAACACAGTATTTACTGCCTGAGGTGCTGCCGAGCCGGATTGGCCGAAGTAATCCCTCCTCGGCTTGTTGTTGTGGTATCTATCCGACCTGAAATCCCTTCTCTCCTGCGGGATAACCTTCTCCTTTCCCTTCCCCTGCTGCTGGTCTTCCTCTACCCTCTTGTACTCATCAATACGATCCATAAGGCGGCGTACGCTGCGGACAGGCTTTTTCGTCAAAGACTTTCGTAGGTCGTGGTCAGTAGGAAGACCCACCTTAAAGGTATTAAGCGCCACCTCATCAAAGTCACCATCTATCTCGTTAAACATCTCCCAGTATCGGTCGGAGTATGCTTTCAGTGTCTCCCCTTCCTTCATGGCCATGGATAGCAGGGAGTCCAATGGCCGAGGGACTCTGCTACACGTAATGAACCGCGAAGCGAATGCCCTAGTTAGCTCCCCAAACGAGCCTACAGATCCTGATTTGAGACCGTTAAACCATCTCATAGCCACAGGTCCCAAGCTGGAGGGGAAAACCTTACACATCAGAGTCTCATTGTGAGAGTGCACTGCCATCCTCTGGTTGAAGTGACTCACATGCTCCACCGGATCAGTCCGGCCATTATAGATGGTAAAGGTGGGCTGGGTGAACCTTCTGGGAAGCCTCCCCCTCTCAATCCTCCGTGAAAACGGGGATTTAGAGAGTTGGTGCAACGCCCTACTCATGGCATCGTTGCCTAAGCCCCTAGAACGAAGCTTCTTACGTCTGCGGGTTGGCTGGTCGTCGTCCTCACCGGAGGATGTTGCACTGGTGGGGGAGCGCGACCTTGAACCGTAGCCACTTCCCCTATCATTCTCCGAGGAAGAATTAGACGAGGACGGTGAAAACTTACGTTTAGCACGGCGCAACTTCCTCTTCAAACGATTGATTTCCTTCTGCATGGATTTAGATCCCTCGTCGTGGGTGGTGCTACCCCCGCCATGAGTATGGCTAGCGCCAGGGTATTCTGTATGGACACTCCCTTCACGATCCCTTCGACGTTCAAGACGTTCGAAATGGTCTTCCGGTTGTGATCCCTGTGACTCTGCATGGTGAGAGCCTAAGCCTGCCATAATATTCCTACCTCTTCTAGACTAGATTCCCCACAGACGGCGCCAATTGTAAGTGCACAATTGCACCTGGCCCCAAGAACAGTTATGGGCTCAGGCCCAATGAGTCTTAAACAATATGAATTTGTAGAGTGTGGGCTTGAAACCCAGGTTAGAAGTGTGTGAGGATTAAATGACAAACTAAAGATTGCAAATACTCGGAAACAACAAGGGATATAGTAAATCAGCTTCCTCGGACGTAAGCCGAGAGTTGTTCTTATATTATCTCTCTCTTTGTTTCTTTTCCTTTTAGGTTACAAAAAGTCCCTCCTCCTTTTTTCTGTCTTAGATCCCTCTTTAAATACTACTCATTTGAATACTTTATACACGTGTTGCCCCACCTCCCCCTTAGCCTAAATATTTCCTTTCTCAGTGCCTTTGAATAGTAACCAGAAGTTTCTCTTCCACTGTTCAGGTGTCACTTCCCTATTAATGCGGCCAGGGTGATAGGTGCAGGGTCTTTAATGTGGAGGTAGCAGCCTTTATCTTTGACATTTCTCCAACACCGGTGCTTCTGGGGCATTCTAGGGTTCACCCCTTTTAACCATTGGCCTTAACCATGTCATCCCCTAATCTTTACTATGAAATCTCGAGTTCTTCGGTGTCCATCCGAGGGTAAGTTCACCCTCGGCTGGATCCTCGGATCCTCGGCGTATGGGCCGACCCATAGTACTAACAAATTCTAAACTCAGGAGCAGGTCGGCCTTCCTTAACACGGCCCAAAAGGCCCACATTCCCATCAGGATCTTTTTACCCCCCACAAAAGGTACCGGTACAATAAACTATAAGTTCATTTAAAATATTAATAAAATTATTAATTATTGTTGTTTAGTTGTTTCATAAATTTGTTTGTCTTTTATAAAATATAATTTGTTGTATATATTGTTGTTTCATTAATTATTAATTGTTATTTAGCCTAACATAATTTAATTTGTTTGTCTTTTATAATGTATTAGTTAATTAAATTATTAATTATTGGTGTTCAGTTGCTTCATTCATTTTTTTTTACTAACTATTAGGAATCTAGCACACACCTCATGTGTGCACACACCCCTGTCTCTGCATGCCTTTTAGTTCAAAATTTGTTTGGCATAAAAATTTTGAGGAAATTCCTGATATTGCTTGAGGGTGTTCCTTTTTTTTTTTTTTAAGGGTAAAAAAAAAATTAAATTATTAATGAATTTCTGTTACATAGCTTTGTTTGGAAAAATACATATTTTAAACCTTCAATTTAGACTAGTAAAGTAGAAATAAGTAGTTAAACAAAAGGGTATTCTAGTAAACTTTCATAAATAATCAGCTAAAATGCAATTGTAGCCTCTAAATTTGATTGAAATTCATTCAGTGTTTTAACCTTACTTTCATTCAATTGAGTCATTCAAGTTTCAAATTTATTTAATTCAGGTATTTCATCCAATTTTGTTTAAAAATTAACATTAAGCATTCAATTAACTAATGGAAAAATATTTTTGAAAAAAAAAAATTCTCACATATCATTTTTTTTTTTTAGTTTTATAGATCTTTTTTTGTGAGATAAATAAATTTTTAATTGCAATTTTTTAACGAAACTAGATGGAATGTCTGTATTTAATAAATTTGAAATTTAGAATACTAAATTAAATAAAAGTACAGTTAAAAAATTAAAATAAATTTTAATCAAATTTAAAGAGTGCTATTTACATTTTAACCTAAATAATAGTAATCACATGATTAACATTCTGATTTTTTTTTTTTTTTAATATGATTCACGGACAGTCTACTTGGGCTTGGATCGAAACATCTAGTGTCGAACGCTTGCTGATCCATGTGAAGAGGTTGGACACAATGGGCTGCATTGGCTATTGGATTTGCTGGGGCTGCTGCACGATCCTCTTGCGCTTTTATTAAACAACCTTCAAATATCCTCTCTTGATTTCTAGAACCAAGTCCCATATATGAATCTCTTCTCAAGTAAAAAAAAAAATACATACATATATATATATATATATATATATATATATATATATATATATATATATATATTATAAATTATATCATCAATAAATTATTTAAATTAAAAAGTTTAAAATTATGCAGAAAATATTAGTTTATAGATCATATAGTAAATAATATTCGCTTGACATAAAATTTGACATGTGTAGTAAAAGCATAAAGAACATACAATTTAACGACTAGATTTTCAAAATATGTAATAATATTTATTTTATCGATTAAGTTTGTAACCTTAGATTACAATCAATTTTGTAACTAAATTTTATCCTTATAATAATAATAATAATAATAATAATAATAAGTCTCATATATGAAACATTATAAAAACACATAGTATTAAGAGTATAAAGAACATACAATTTAACGACTAGATTTTCAAAATATGTAATAATATTTAATTTATCGAGTAAGTTTGTAACCTTAAATTACAATCAATTTTGTAACTAAACTTTATCCTTATAATAATAATAATAATAATAAGTCCCAAATATGAAACATTATAAAAACACATATCATAATGAAAATCAAACGGTTATTTTATGACTTATTTCACAATTTTTTTTACAACTTGAATTTGCTGGGGCTGCTGTACGATCCTCTTGCTCTGTTATTAAACAACCAGCAAATATCCTCTAACAGCACTCCCTTGATTTCTAGAACTAAGTCCCATATATGAGTCATTATAAAAAGAGATTTCACAACAAAAATCAGAAACATATTTTACAATTTATTAATAACTTGTTGACATGGCAAGTTGCAAGTGGTGCATTGGTGCATGGATCACTTTTTTTTACTAATTTAAGGTTTTGAATATTCTCAGGGGGAAATGTTGTGTGTGTATTTCATTATGAAAAAATAAGAAATACTTCATGAATATTCCTCTTTATTATAAGAAAAAAAAATTTATACCGCTTTGGTTCTAATCATTCTATGAAAAAAAAAAATTACAAGAATTTGGTCTTATAGTTGCATTATTATAAAATAAAAAGTACATCGTTTTGTTTCTTAGTTACATTCTAAGAAAAGAAAGCAAATAAAACAATAAGAATTTGGTCTCCAAACTAGTGACTTGAATCTGGATACGAGGTTATGAAAATGGAAAGGTATTAGACACTCATTCTATCTGATTTGTAAATCAATCTTCAAGAGATTGATGACTATGATGTGCAGTGCACTTGGTTCGTCCAACATGTCATTATAAAGTAAAGATGCTCCTCATGTGATATATACATAAAAATTTAAACCTATAATCTAATGCATTAATTACTATGCATGTTGGAACTGAGTTTTGAGCTAACAAAGATGCCAAAATTCAAATTTGGCGGAAAATTGGACAAATATGCCAATCTGCACCTGTGTCCTAGACAGTTTTGTATTTTGGGCACTTCTTGCTTGATTCTTTGATTTGTTATAGGATGCTTATAAATTTTAAGCTATTTTTAAGACACTTAATAATCATAATTATCTCAATAATCTTTCATTTTAAACTTTCAATTTTCCCTTTTTTGGCAAGCAGGAAAAATATAAAAATACAAAAATTGGGGTGATTTTTGTAATTTGATATATTCAAGTTTTATTTTTATTAAACTTTTTAAGATTTTTAAGTTTCTTAATAACAACCTTAGAAAATATTTCTAGAACCTTCACTAATTGTATTTGTTCGCATGGTTAATTTAGATAATGTCTAGTCGAGTAAGGCTACGTTTGATTGGGTGTAAAACAATTTCAGGTGAAAATATTTTCGGGAAAGGAAAATATTTTTAGGTGTTTGGTGGCATTTTAAAAAATACTTTGGAAAATATTTTCAGGTGTTTCGTTATGATCTTGAAAATATTATAGAAAATACATTTTCTACTTGTTGCTCACATTTTCTTACATTTTCTCAACTTCCAAACAAATATATAATATCATTTCTCAGTACATAAACACAAAAGAAACAAAACCCAAAAAAAAAAAATCATCAAATCCGGTCAAAAAATTCATCAAATCCGATGCGATCGGAGCGGTGCTGCGATCGACGAGACCGGTGCCGTGGGGTCAGTGGGTCATGGTGCGATGCGCAGGCGCAAGATCGCGGTGCTGAGGTGTGACGGCGCGATCTGGGTCATGACGCGATCTCGCAGTGGGTCATGGCGCGATCTCGCGCCGTCGGTGGGCTAGTCTCTGGGAGCGTGGTGCGATCTGGGATGGTCTCTCTCTCTCTCTCTCTCTCTCTCTCTCTCTCTCTGCGTTTGAGTCCAGAAATGGTTTGAAGTGAAAATTTTTACTTCAAACCATTTCCGGGTGAACCCCATTATTTTTACGGTCAAAGAAAATGATTTTTCGGAAAACTCTATTTTTCATGCGCAACCAAACACAAGAAAATGTGTAAAAGGATTTCCTGAAACCATTTGAAGCCAAAACAAACGCAGCCTAAGTTGTGCTGCATTGGGTTTGACTCTCGGACTTGAATTCTCCATGGATTTCCATTCCCCGAGTCTTGTTTTTTTTTTTTTTTTTTTTTTTGGGCTTGGACATAACAGTAGAAACCAGAACATATATACCCATCTTGAGTTGTAAATTACACAGTTATTACTATTATTCTTATTTGGTTCAAAGCATATGAGCTAAACTCAGTCGTGCATTGTTCACTTACTTCAAGCCCAACATGAGCAGTACTGAGCTTGAACAATTGCATACACATACACTAAAGTCATCGTGAGCACCCACTCACGTAAACATGTTATATATATATATATATATATATATGAGAAATGATATATCCACAATATTTTCACAACATTTTTACAACAAATTCTAAGTGGCAGGATGTTACTGGTTGTTATTGTTTGGGCAAAAAAGTAATCTTAGTGTTAGGTTCAAATTTGAACCAATAACAACTAACTACCTATGATTTGTTGTAAAAATATTGTAAAAATGTTGTGGACATAGCATCTCTATATATATATATATATATATATATCCCAACTCTCACGTTCTGTGCACACTGTACAGTGCACACAACATAAAAAAACGCAAGGGCTCGCTTATATATATATATATATATAGATAATTTTCTTGGTCCCACTACAAGAAAAGACATGGGGTTGTGGCTGGTTGAACATGATGATGTTGATTTTGACGATGATGATGATGATGATGATGATGATAACCATTATGTTGAATGAATGATTTTCTTCTTCTTTGGATTGTGGGACGAAATGATAGAGGAGGGCAGGGTCTATGATTGAGCACACGGGAGAGTACGCTTCAAGACATCTCTCTGTCCTCTGGTCTACAGACCTCATCATTAATCAAAACCCTCCTTCAATTTCCTTTTCTTTTCTTTTTTTCTTGGTTTCGGCAAAATGTTTCATTCTTTGCTTCCACAATAAAGATATATATATATATTTTTTCTGAATATGGAAATTTATTACTAAAAGAAAACAAACAAAACAAAACAAAGGGTTACGGATAGGTTATCATATTTATTTTATCTAAAGCAGAAAAACAAAGAGGGAGAAATTACTTGTGTGATGAAAAAAAACAATTTTAGCTTTTAACTTTTTGTTTTTTATCCCTTTTTTTAAAAAAATTTAACAATTTTATTTTAAATAGTTAGCTTTAAACTTTTTTTTTTTTTGGTTAATTAGCTTTAAACTTTTGTCACACACTTTATGTAAAAATTATTAAAAATTATATTTTTTTATACATACTATATAAATAAACTATAGAAATTTGCAAAACAAATACTTCATATCATCAATCATATTTTACATTTTGGATATGAGAATACTAAAAATATCAAAATATTACATTGTTATTGTTGATATGACATTACTATTTTGTAATGATTAATTTGAATTTAAACCATAAACTTAATTAATCTATTTTAAAGTGAGAAAACCTAATACATGGGATTGAAGCTAGCCTAGAAAGAGCAACCCAAGGCGTTAAATTGTGAACCAATTTGCAACTCTATTAATATACAAAACACCTCAAACCAGAGACTTTCAAGAAAACCTCAATGCTTAGGATAATTTTTGTTGTCTTCCAATCTTGTTTCTCGAAGTCTTTTAGAATAGCCAATGTTTCTTACTGAGAATCACTAATATGAATAAATAAATAAATAAAACAAAAACAAAAAACAACAACAACGTATTTAAGCCAAGTTTCTCTTTCACTGCTAAGAGGATTGCCTTTGCTTCTGCCCACAATAGAATCCAATTGCTTCAACACTTGTCCAAGCATAATGAACTCTTCCTGAATAGTATCTACAGATGGCTGCGATGAAGACTCAGTTCTAAGGGTTGCATCTAGGTTAATTTTCCACCACCATGAGGAGGATGGAGTCCCCAACTGAGTTTGCTTTCAAAAACTGCACCTACACCTATGACTTCCAAGTATTGATAAATGATATGGATCATTATTGCCAATTGAATAAGGCCAATGACTTTACCTTTGAAAAAAAAAATTTTTGATTTCTTATTAAAGTTCAAACTAGTTTTTTTTTTTTTTTTTTTTCCTTTAAATACAATAAAATTTCAACCGATAACATGACTAACATCCAACCCATAATAATTTTTTTTATCAATCTAAAACATTAATCAATTTTTGATATCCTCTTTATGATATGAGAGTTTTTTTTTTTTAAAGGAAACTGAAAACTTTTATCATCAAAGAGCGGCTAAATCAGTCTAAAATATAGAAAGTAATTATGGCGGAACATCCATATGAGAGATTTTATTAGCTAAACTAACTTAATACACTTTTTTGGTAAATAGTTATTATACTTGTGTTGTTATATATAAAAACTGTAAGTGCACAATTGCACCTAGACCCAAAGACAATTATGGGCTCAGGTCCAATGAGCCTTAAACAATGAAATTTATAGAGTGTGGGCTTGAAATCTAGATTAGAGGTACTGAGAACTTAATAACAGGCTATGGTGTGCAAACACTTGTAAATAATGAATGATAATTGCAGATGGACCTCCTCGGACGTGAGCCGAGGACTACTTCTGTATTATTTCTCTTTCTTTCTTAAAGATTACAATTCTTCCTCCCCCCCCCCCTTGGTTACAGACTGCCCCCCTTAAATACTTCTTCTCCTGATACTTTATCCACGTGTTGCTTAAATCCTCTCCCCTCTAGATATTTCTTCTCTTAGTGCCTTTGAATAGTAACCAGAAGTTTCAGTTCTACTGTTCAGGGGTCACTTCCCCATTAATGCGGCCAGGGAGGTAGGTGCAGAGTCTTT
This sequence comes from Castanea sativa, assembly GCF_040712315.1. Classification (NCBI taxonomy): domain Eukaryota; kingdom Viridiplantae; phylum Streptophyta; class Magnoliopsida; order Fagales; family Fagaceae; genus Castanea; species Castanea sativa. Next base: position 24,885,711 of record NC_134021.1, on the reverse strand, counting down.
AATGTGGAGGTGGCAGCCTTTGCTCATGATATTTTTCTAACACCGGTGTATCTAGAAGGTTCAGGGTTTCCCCCTCTTAACCAACAATCTTTCCGGCTTTTTGACTTGACCTTCATAGTGAATCTCCGAATTCTCTTGGGTCTATCCGAGGAGGAATTCACCCTCGGACGTGTGCTCGGACCCTCGGCGTATGGGCCGATTGGCAGTACTGACAAGTTCTTAATTTGAAGACAGGTCGGACCTCCTTGCTAGAGCCCAAAGGCCCAAATGTCTGCTTGGGTCCTTTTACTCCCCACAATAGCCCCTCAAAACTCTATTTTTCAGCATTCGAGGAGAAAAATAGGGTTTTGATCCAACGAGCACTTTCCCCACACGTTTTGTAAATAACTACGCGTGTGGAGATCGTTTCGTGTTCTGGAGGATGCCACTTGGCAGTTTCAATTTCAAAAACGCGCGCATTTATGACCGTAAGTTACACCTTGTCCCCCACGTTCAACAGTGAGATGAACATCTAACGACCCTTGTTACCCCCTGAAAATTTGGGCGGGACGAATGCAATTTCGAGGCCGCTTCCCACACGTCGTGACACTTTGGGAACTTGCGCCTTCATTTATTTTTTCAGAAGCTAATCACATCAAACATCAAGATTTGCCTTTTCTCTACAGAAACCCGTGGAAACTCGCACAACTTTAAACTCGTAAGTTCCTACTCTTTCTTTAATCCATTCTCCTCGAATCCTGTCCTCTGCTCCCATCTTAAACATTCTTTCCCTTAAAACTTAGTCTTTCGTTCCTTTCTGATGGGTAAATTTAAGTGTTTAGTTGACACCGCCGCTGGGATGGAAGGTTTCAGAGCCAAATACCACATTCCCAGTGATGTAGGTTTAAGATACTGTCCGGCGGAAGCCGTAGCTGGGTCTAGGAAAACGGGAGAAGTTATCATTCCCATGATTGCCTTCATAGAAGGTGGGATGACCTTCCCTATGAGAAGCGTGACCAGGGAATACCTTCGTAGCCACCAGTTGTGCCCCAACTAGTGTGCTCCCAACGTCTTTAGAGTCTTAGGAAGCGTCGACGCTCTAAACGAGCAGATGGGTCTGAACCTTACTTGGCATGACATCGCCTTTATGTACGAATGCCATAAACTTACTGGGGTAGGCTATTACATCAAATCCCGTTCTAGCGTAGTTAGGTTGATTTCTTGTCTGCCTAAGTCCAATAAAGGCATGAAGGACGACTACCTCATCGCCTCAGGCAACTGGCACGACGGCCCCCACTGCCCAGTCGAGTGGGGAGATCGAGGTGTGACTCCTTAGGATCTAACTTCCCGCCCCATAGCTCCATCTAAACATCATAAAATGTCCATTTACGTTTACTAAGCATTTTAACTTTAGTTTATTACATTTCCTACAAATCTGACCATGTGTGTTTGTTTTGGTGTCTTTCTTTGCAGATAAACAATATGTCCGCCCGCGCCTAAGCCATTGCAACGTTGCAGATTTGAACCGAGTGCTACGCTCAGAGGTGTTCGTGAGTGAAGACTTGCAACTGAGAGCGGCTCATTTGATATTAGGATACGACCCTATCTCCTCGGACTTCCAGGAGATTGAGAACGCCATCGTTGCGGGTGACCGGAGGCGAAGAAGGATTCACGTAGCCAAACCGCACTTCTTAGCCGACCACGACATTCCTGACGACCCCCACACTATATTGTACACACAGCCCATTGCGGCAATCCCCCTCGCCACGCACTCTCAAGCAACAGTTGTCTCAGAGGAGCAAGTGTCTTCGTCGAACACGTTGGACGAGGAGATAAACAAGTTTCAACTTGAGGACGTCCAAAGGCCTCGTGGAAGCCCATTTGTCGTCCTCTTCGACAAGGAAGAGGAAGCCGCCGAGACCTCTGGGATAGCCGGTCTAGTGATAGCACGTCTAGACGACAGCTCTATTGAGGAGGAAATGGACAAAGCTTAAGGGCCTCCTGACCACGAGAGGTGAGAGGGTTGCCAAAAAGGGGGTGAGGGGATCCCAAGCTCCCCCTGCCTTGCCACCACCCCCTCCTCCAGCCGACCCCAAGCCTCCTGCCGATGATTCGAAGAAGAAAAGGAAGGTGGAGGCCTAGGGGGCTGGTGGCGAGAAGCAAAAGAAGCTGAAACAGCAGCCACCGCCGGTTCAGCAGCAGAAACCGGATAAGGGCAAAGGGCGCGCCCATTCAGTTGAAAGTGGGGAGATCAGAGACATGGCCAAGGTGCGCCGAGCACCGGCTATGTGGTCTCCCGAACTGAGAGTGGATGGAGCGCCAATTCTCGTCCAGTCCAACATCAGGGCGTTCCAACAAGGCCATGCCCTCCACCTGGCCGAGGCGTTGAAGCGTCCTCTTCTGCTGCCCAAGGACATGGAGACCTTGGAAAAGATGAGCCAGCCTCAGCTGTTGCTTTCTTTAAAAAGGGATTTAGCTCTGGTAAGTTCCACCTCGCACTTATGCTCTAATTTCATTTGTAAGTACTTTACCACATTTAACCCCCCTGAGATTTTGCACAGGCCATCCAAGAAGTTTTCGTTGTCGAGAAGTTCGTGGAGGACTCTCGGAAGCGAGTTGGAATAGAGCAAGAGATGCGGCAAGAGACAGAAAGGTCCCTAGGCAAGGCCCTAGCAGAAAATGGAAAGATCACATCGCAGCTGGCCGATCTAAAAAGAGAGAAAGATGGTGCCGAGGCCAGCTTAAAGACGATGGAGAACCAAGTGGAGGGGCAACGTAAGCTTCTTCGCCAAAAGGACGACGAGCTCTCCCAAGCCCAACGGGCACGCTCTGACTTGGAGAAGGAGCTTACGCGGATGAAGGAGGAGGCTCGCACCCACAAGCGCTCACTGAAGGCCACTAAGCAGGCCAGCCATCAGGAGGGAGTAACTACAACGCAGGAACTATTGACAGAAGCCTTTGTGGCCTTGTGCCGAGAGTACTGTCAATAGGTCTGGGGAGAGGCCTTGAACGCAGCAGGGGTTCCTCAAGCTTTCGAGCTGAGGAAGCCCGAGAACGTTTGGCTTCCCCTAGACATACAGGAGATAAAAGACCCTCCTGTTGTTGCCTCTCCTGCCCTTCCTCCCGTGGTGCTAGAACTCGTTCCTGATCCTACAGAACCTGAAGGTTCCCATAAAGAGAAGGACGGGTGTGAAGCTGCCGAGCAGGAGCAAAGCCAGAATGTGGAGCCCATCCTTCCTCTAACGGACAAAGGGAAACAAGTCTTGTCTACCTTTGAGTTGGAGCTGAAGAGCACAGAGGCTAGCAGCAGCTCACTCCAAGACCCCCCTCCCAAAGCTTAGGGCCTAGCATAGGATTTTTTTTCTGTACTTTGCAGTTTTCTTCACGTAATGATGTATTCTGCTTATAATTAATGAAGAACAATGTTTATTCAACCTTTATTCAAGTTGTATTTATTTTACTTTATTCTTTTTGTACTTTGTCATGAAAGTTCTCACTAACACATAGTTAAAGGAAGAACAGAATAAATAAGTTTAACTCCAACAGTCAAACAATTATAACTTCTAAACAGCCATATGCACACTTGCTTTGCAGAGTGAATCATTCAAGAACCCAACAAAAAAAATAACTTAGTTTGGATATTATACATTGCCTTTGCAATCTGAGGTATCACTTTTAGTAGGATGTAAGGTCCGAGGACCAGTCCTTATAAAAATTCGTTTAACACTTAAAGATATAGCACTTAAGATCCAAGTTAATGAATGGTAAGATATTGATTTCCACAAAGTGTGTGATAAGAATAAGAACAGTGACTAAGGTGCTGTTTAACAAATGACAAGATATCAATTTTCACAAGGTTTGTAGTCCGAGGACCATACTTAACCAAGTTTCTATTTGACACTTAAGAATAGTAACTTCAAATGTTAATTTTCCCAAAGTAGGAGGTCCGAGGACCTGGCATAACTAAGGTTCTGTTTAACAAATGACAAGATATCAATTTTCACAAGGTTTGTGATCCGAGGACCATACTTAACCAAGTTTCTGTTTGACACTTAAGAATAGTAACTTCAAACATTAATTTTTTCAAAGTAGGAGGTCTGAGGACCCGGCATAACTAAGGTTCTGTTTAACAAATGACAAGATATCAATTTCCACAAGGTTTGTGATCCGAGGACCATACTTAACCAAGTTTCTGTTTGACACTTAAGACTAGTAACTTCAAATGTTAATTTTCCCAAAGTAGGAGGTCCGAGGACCCGGCATAACTAAGGTTCTGTTTAACAAATGACAAGATATCAATTTCTACAAGGTTTATAGTCCGAGGACCATACTTAACCAAGTTTCTGTTTGACACTTAAGAATAGTAACTGTAAGCCCCCGAGGTATTTATAACTTTGAACTGTTAACTAACAAAAACACATTTTATTAATAATAATACCTTCGAAGGTTATTTACATTCCAAGGGCGTGGTACAATTCTTTCATCTAGGTCAGCTAGCCGATACGACCCTATGCCTGCTATTGAAACAATGCGATAGGGGCCTTCCTAGTTTGGTCCTAGCTTACCCCAAGCTGGGTTCTTAGAAGCGCCCAAAACTTTTCTTAGTACAAGATCCCTAGGTGCGAGTGGCCTTAGCTTCATGTGGGCAACATATCCCCATTTATGCTTCTGTTGATAATAAGCCATTTGGACCATAGCTGCCTCGCGCCGTTCCTCAACTAAATCCAGGCCCTTCTCCAGGAGGCCATCGTTATTCTCCGGGCTAAAAGAACTCGTCTTTAGGGTGGGAAAACCAGATTCCAGAGGTATCACCGCCTCGGCTCCATAAGTTATAGAGAATGGCGTTTCTCCCGTGGACCTGCGCGGTGTAGTCCGATACGTCCACAGAACATGTGGGAGTTCTTCTACCCATCTGCCTTTCGCATCGTCCAACCTTTTCTTGAGCCCACTGACTATGACCTTGTTAACGGCCTCGGCTTGCCCATTTTCCTGAGGATAAGCTGGGGTGGAGTATCTATTTATGATGCCCATATCACCACAATATTTCCTAAAAGCCTTGCTGTCGAATTGAACGCCATTGTCCGAGATAAGTGTGTGTGGTATACCGAATCTAGTGACGATGTTTTTCCAGACAAACTTCTTGGAATCAACGTCTCTGATATTTGCTAAAGGCTCGGCCTCAACCCATTTAGTGAAGTAGTCTGTCCCCACAAGAAGCCATCTTTTGTTTCCTGTAGCCCTCGAAAATTGCCCCACTATGTCCAATCCCCATTGTGCGAAAGGCCAAAGACTGGAGAGAGGGTTGAGAACCCCTCTAGGTTGATGAATATTAGGGGCGAACCTCTGGCATTGATCACATTTTTGGGCATAGTCCTAAGCCTTCCTCTGCATATTGGGCCACCAATAACCCTGAGTCAGAGCTCTGTGGGCTAAGGATCTTCCCCCGGTGTGGCTCCCACAAATCCCTTCATGCAGTTCTTCTAGAAGTGCTTCCGTTGATTCAGGGTGCACACATAACAAGTATGGTCCTGAGAAGGATCGTTTATACAGTTTCTGGTCCTGGACAACCAGAAACGTGACGCCTTTCGACGTATCTTATCTGCTTCAGACTTGTCTTTAGGAAGGATGTCGTTTTTAAGAAAAGATATGACCGGGTCAATCCAACTAGGTCCAGGCCTTATTAGATGGATGCGAGCTGCGTTGACAGCGGTAAGAGTTGGCTCTAGCAAATCCTCTACGAGGATAATCTTGGGTAAACCCTGAGCCGAAGACGTTGCCAATGTGGCCAAGGAGTCTGCATGGGTGTTTCCACTCCTAGAAATGTGAGCTAAGATGAAGGAGTCAAATTCAGCTTGCTGACGCTTGACCTAGGCCAAATATTCTTGCATTCTTGGGTCCCTAGCCTCCATGGTCCCCGTGACCTAGCCGACCACTAACTGAGAGTCCGAGAACGCATGGACTTCCTTTCCACCCATCCTATGTACCATGTTCATGCCCACCAAGATTGCTTCATACTCGGCCTCATTATTAGTAGCCGAGAACAACAACCTCAGAGATTTTTCGAAGACAATTCCCTCAGGGGATATCAGGACAAGTCCGACACCAGACCCTCTCTGATTAGCTGCCCCATCCACATACACTTTCCAAGTCGGAGGTGCTGCGGCTGTGATCACACCAACTAATTTTTCATCCATGTGTGCTTCTTTCAGAGTTTCTTCTAGTAATGGTTTGGTAAACTCTGCCACTAAGTCAGCAAGGACCTGGCCCTTCACCGAGGTGCGAGGCCTGTATTTAACGTTAAAGGCTCCCAAAATGGTTCCCCACTTTGCCACCCTGCCAGAGTAATCGGCGCTGCGTAACACCGCCTTGAGAGGCAATTGGGTCAGAACCACCACAGTGTGGGACTGGAAATAATGAGGAAGCTTCCGTGTGGCATGAACTATGGCCAGAAGTGCTTTCTCCAAGAGTGGATAGCGCACCTCGGCCCCATTCAAAGACTTACTAACGTAGTAGACCGGTCTCTGCACCCCGCTTTCATCCCTTATGAGGACCAGGCTGACCGCGTGGACAGCCACTGCCAGATAAGCAAACAAGACCTCATCTGGCTCGGGGCGAGGCAAAATGGGTGGCCGAGAAAGATATTGCTTAAGCTATTGGAAGGCTAACACGCAGTCCTTGGTCCATTGAAACCCTTTCCATTTATTCAACAATTGGAAGAAAGGACGGCACCGGTCAGCTGACCGAGAGATAAATCTGCTCAGTGCGGCAATCATTCCGCTCAATTTTTGGATTTCTTTTGAGTTCCGAGACGGCTGCAAATCCTGAATAGCCTTGACCTGCGCTGGGTTTACCTTTATGCCTCTATAAGTAATCATATATCCCAAGAACTTTCCAGATCCCACGCCAAAAGAGCACTTTGAGGCGTTAAGGCGCAACTTGTACTTTCTTAGCACCTGGAAGATGTCTGCCAAATCTTTAACGTGTAAAGGTATTGTTTTACTCTTCACCACCATATCATCCACATATACCTCAATGGTCTTCCCTAGTTGCTGTTCGAACATTCTGGTCATCATTCTTTGGTAGGTAGCCCCAGCATTCTTCAACCCAAACGGCATGACCTTATAGTGGTAGTTTCCTGTTGGAGTAATGCAAGCAGTCTTCTCTTGATCCTCCAATGCCAATGGAATCTGATGGTAACCCTGAAAGGCATCCAAAAAACTCATACGAGGATGTCCGATAGTGGCGTCCACAAGCTGATCAATACGCGGCATTAGGAACGAATTCTTGGGGCAGGCTTTGTTCAAATCCGTGAAGTCCACACATACTCTCCACGTCCCATTCTTCTTTTTGACCACAACCGTATGCGCCAACCATTCGGGGTAGAAAACTTCTTTAATAGCCCTAGCCCTCTTGAGCTTGAGCACCTCCTCTTTGACAGCCTCGGAGTGTTCCTTGGAAGAACGTCGATGGGGCTGCCTTCTCAAAACAACGGCGGGGTTGACATTCAAATGATGACAGATGAAGTTTGGGTCCACGCCCGGAGCCTCATAGGGGTCCCACGCGAAAATATCAATGTTGTCTTTCAGAAACTCCAACAGCTCTATCTTCTCCTGGTGTGGCAAGCGTATGCCAATTTGGAAGAACCTCTCAGGGTCATCGGCTATCAGAAACTTCTTTAAATCCTCACTAAGAGCCTCCTCTCCTGTCACCGCATCAGGCGCATTCGGAGCTGTTAATTGCTATGAGTCTTTGATGATCGAAGTCGAAGACTCGGCTCCTGTCTGATGCAGCACTGTAGCCGATATGCATTACCGGGCCACCGATTGACTAACGAGGATCTCTTCAACATATTCCCCCGAGGGGAACTTAACCTTAATATGCAAGGTAAAGGAGACAGCTCCCAGAGCGTGCAGCCATGGCCTGGCGAGGATGGCTGTATATGGGGAGTACGCGTCAACCACAATGAAATCCACCTCCACCGTTTCTGAGCCAGATTGAACCGGCAAACGAATTTGTCCTTTCGGTACAACGGCCTTTCCTTCAAAGCTTATGAGCGGCGAGTCATAAGGAGTAAGATCTTCCAGCTTCAACCTTAGCCCCTTAAATAAATCAGGGTACATGATATCTGCACCGTTGCCCTGATCAATCATCACCTTTTTCACGTCATAGTTCCCTATCCTGAGAGTGACCACAAGAGCATCGTCATGGGGTTGAATGGTACCAACCTTATCCTCCTCTGAAAATTCCAAGACGGGTAAATTCACCTTCAACCTCTTCGGCCTGCAACCTGCCTCTTCGGCTTGAGAATGGGAAACCGCCATCACCCTAGTGGGACCTGAGCCGGTCCTGCCAGATGCAACAAAGATAACCTTAATTGTTCCCAATGCCGGCCGAGATGGATTATTCTTCGGATTGTTTTAGCCGGATTGACTGCCCTGCCCATTAGGTTGACACAGGTGCTGCTTCAGTTTCCCTTCACTGACAAGCTGCTCCAAGTGGTTCCAAAGGGTCCGACAGTTCTAGGTAGTGTGGCCCACATCCTGATGGTACTAACAAAAGAGGTTCTGATTCCTCTTCGCGGGGTCTCCTGCCATTTTACTAGGCCACCTGAAGAAGGGCTCCTTACGAACTTTCTCCAGTAATTGGTGTACTGGTTCTCGGAACACAGTGTTCACGGTCTGAGGTGCTGCCGAGCCGAACTGCCCGATGTAATCTCTCCTCAGCTTGTTGTTGTGGTATCTGTCCGACCTGAAATCTCTTCTCTCCTGCGGGATAACCTTCTCCTTACCCTTTCCTTGCTGCTGGTCTTCCTCTACCCTTTTGTATTCATCAATACGATCCATAAGGCGACGTACGCTGCGGACGGACTTTTTGGTCAAGGACTTCCTCAAGTCGTGATCAGTAGGAAGGCCTACCTTAAAGGTATTGAGCGCCACCTCATCAAAATCACCATTTATCTTGTTAAACATCTCCCAGTACCGGTCGGAGTATGCTTTCAACGTCTCCCCTTCCCTCATGGTCATGGATAACAGCGAGTCCAATGGGCGAGGCACTCTGCTACACGTAATAAACCGCAAAGCGAATGCTCTAGTAAGCTCCCCAAACAAACCTACAGACCCCGATTTAAGGCCGTTGAACCACCTCATAGCAACAGGTCCCAAGCTAGAGGGGAAAACTTTACACATCAGGGTCTCGTTATGAGAGTGCACCGCCATCCTCTGATTAAAGTGACTCACGTACTCCACCGGATCAGTCCGGCCATTGTAGATGGTAAAGGTGGGCTGGGTGAACCTCCTAGGGAGCCTCCCCTTCTTAATCCTCCGTGAGAATGGAGATTTGGAAAGTTGGTGCAACGCCCGACTCATAGCATCGTTCCCCAAGCCCTTAGAAGGAAGTTTCTTGTGTCTACGAGCTGGCGGATCGTCCTCCTCATAAAAGGACATTGCGCTGGGGGGTGAGCATGACCTCGAGCTGTAACTACCTCCCCGGACCTCCACTGAAGAAGGATTAGATGAGGACGGTGAAGGCTTACGTCTGGCGCGGCGCAGTTTTCTTTTTAAACGATTAATCTCCTTCTGCATGGCTTTAGCACCATCCTCGTGGGTGGCACTGCCCCCGCCATGAGTATGGCTAGCCCTAGGGTATTCTGTATGGACGCTTCCCTCTTGATCCATTCGACGCTCAAGACGCTCGAAAAGATCCTCCGGTTGTGATCCTTGAGACTCTGCATGGTGTGAACCTAGGCCTGCCATAGTATCCCAGCTCCTTTCAGATTAGATTCCCACAGATGGCGCCAATTATAAGTGCACAATTGCACCTAGACCCAAAGACAATTATGGGATCAGGCCCAATGAGCCTTAAACAATGAAATTTGTAGAGTGTGGGCTTGAAATCTAGATTAGAGGTACTGAGAACTTGATAACAAGCTATGGTGTGCAAACACTTGTAAATAATGAATGATAATTGCAAATGGACCTCCTCAGACGTGAGCCGAGGACTACTTCTGTATTATTTCTCTTTCTTTCTTAAAGATTACAATTCTTCCTCCCCCCCTTGGTTACAGACTGCCCCCCTTAAATACTTCTTCTCCTGATACTTTATCCACGTGTTGCTCAAATCCCCTCCCCTCTAGATATTTCTTCTCTTAGTGCCTTTGAATAGTAACCAGAAGTTTCAGTTCTACTGTTCAGGGGTCACTTCCCCATTAATGCGGCCAGGGAGGTAGGTGCAAAGTCTTTAATGTGGAGATGGCAGCCTTTGCTCATGATATTTTTCTAACACCAGTGTATCTAGAAGGTTCAGGGTTTCCCCCTCTTAACCAACATTCTTTCTGGCTTTTTGCCTTGACCTTCATAGTGAATCTCCGAATTCTCTTGGGTCTATCCGAGGAGGAATTCACCCTCGGACGTGTGCTCGGACCCTCGACGTATGGGCCGATTGGCAATACTGACAAGTTCTTAATTTAAAGACAGGTCGGACCTCTTTGCTAGAGCCCAAAGGCCCAAATGTCTGCTTGGGTCCTTTTACTCCCCACAAAAACATAAAATAAAAACATTTATGTTTATTAAACTATTATTATTATTATCATTATCATTATCATCATTATCATTATCATTGATGCTCTTATTATTCATATTATCATTAACTTTCTCTCTTAAAAATCTTTAAAACTTTTTCCCACTCTCTAAGCACACTACAAGATAAGTCATTTGGCTTAACAAAATAAGAAAAGTTGCTTTCAAAATCCCCTAGTAATTAGTAGAATTATAGTGAAATAATTTAGATTAAATACAATTTTTTGGAAGATCTCCTATGATCATTCATAAATCAAGTAAGTAGGACATTTGATAAACAAAGTGATGTAAAACGGACTTAACTTTTGGATTATTTCTAAAAGGTTTGTGAACCATTTACTTAAGCTTAATTGACCCATTTAGATCAAACACATGCCTCTAAGCAATGATAGAAGAAATGTAAAGACATTGTCGATTAAGACAGACTTTAAGAATTTAATGTCAGGTATAGAGTTATCATTTATGGTGTGCTTCTTGGATTTGCTAAATTATGCTTCCTCTAATTGCACAGAGAGAGAGAGAGAGAGAGAGAGAGAGAGAGAGAGAGAGAGAGAGAGAGAGAGAGAGAGAGAGAGAGAGAGAGAGAGAGAGAGAGTAAAATTTTCAATTTTGATTAATGTGCATTTTAAAAAAGAATAGAATTTTTTAATCTAATGAAATTTGTCTATGGTAAGAGCAATTTGTCAATTATCATTTAGTTAGAGACGTTACTTAATTTCAATTAACCCAAATAGATACTAGTGTATAGCCCCATGCATATATACGGGTACAATTAAAAACAATCATAATTATATGGTTCAATTAATACCATTTTTTCAGAAGATATTCAAATTATACATGGTGATGGTGAACCAAAAAATTGGACTATCTTCAATTTGTCCATCGTGTCATCCTAGACTAGAAATGTCATCCACCTGATATATTAAATGTTCAGAATTGCAGTAGAGATTTAACCTATGAGTGCCTCCAAAGGAGGTCGTCCAAGTGCAAGAAAGTCATCTAGCATGGAGTCACCTAGATGACCGCCCAACACTTAGAAATTTTCAGAGTAAATCTCTATCCAAAAGCTTATAATTCAGACCACATTCTACTATTCTAAAGTGGAAACAAAATCTGTATTCATCGCTTTAACTTCCACTAAGTTCTTAACTTCCAATGGCAATTGTAGAAGTTAAATCTGAACCTTCTAACTTCCACCCACGTTGGGGAAGTTACTAAACAAGTAACCACTCCAAAACTCACTATAAAAGGACTCAATCATATCAAATTAAGGTAAGTTTTCACCACTTATAGAATTGGAATTCCTGAGTTCGAGAGAGAAAACTAACTTACGCATCGGTGGGTTCTTGGCCGGTTTAGCCTGGTCACCTTTGATCTTGTGCTTCTTTCTTTCAGGCCTTCCAAGAAACCTTAAGCCCATTGAAGGCCGGAGTATTCAGCCTACTGATTTTCTGTGTATCATCAATTGGCGCTGTCTGTGGAAAAGTTAAATTTGTGCTTTGCAATTTATCTTTCTTTGACAAAAGGTTGCATGGCCCGGACAAGGTCAATGGCGACTAGTCCAAGCCACCAGGAGAGTGGAAACGTTTTCGGCCACCCCAATCGTGTTCAGCAGTCTGCACCTATTATGTAACCGCCTTCTGTCCAACAAATGTAGTCCATGGCAGCTGCCATAGCAAAGTTAACCCGTCAGAATTAGGAGTTAACTCAGATCAATCAAAGAAGACAACGTCATGGACGGTATGTGGAAGGGCAAGCTCAGAGTGAAGAAGCTAGAGAATGAGAAAATGTTGTGCATGAGAATCGCTCAAGGGGTACCATTTCACGCAAGGTGCCACACTTGGAAAAGGAGATAGATCAGATGAGGAGAGCCATGGACGAGATGAGAGAAAATATGAAAATGACGAATTATGTAGATGACTTAGTTCATCGAACTGATTCCCTTTTCATAACGTCCATCAACAGTCATCCCCTGCTTTCCAAGTTCAAGATGCATGCGTTAGACTCATATGATGGAACGCGTGACCCATGTGATCACATTGGTACCTTCAAGACCATGATGCACCTTCAAGGGGTTCTGGACGAGATAATGTGTAGGGCCTTCCCAATCACCCTTAAGGAACCAGCACGAGTGTGGTTTAGTAAGATACTTCCAAATACCACTAGTTCCTTCGAGGATTTGAGTAATTTGTTGGTTAGTAATTTCATTAGAGGTCAAAGGTATAAGCGTTCCTTGTCCAGCCCGCTCACTATAGAGCAAAGAGATAATGAAAGTTTGCGATCCTTCATCACTCGCTTCAACAGGGAAGCCTTGACGGTGGATGAGATGGATGATAAGCTGCTATTAGCAGCCTTCCACAATGGAGTTAGTTCAGATTTATTCATCCACAAGCTCTATGATAAGAACCACAAACCATGGCTAAACTCGTCCTCTCAGCCCCATGCTTCATGTATGCAGAAGATGTGATCATTGCTAAGAAGAGGAATAGAGTAGAGCGGATGGAAGCGGAGCTCCCATGTCATTCTGAACAAGGCCCTTGTCCAAAGAAGGCCCGGACGGGAGAAAAGAAGGATAGAGACAACATGAAGGCAAGTTCGTCTTCAGGACAAAGTCTACATTACACGCCCTTGAACATTCCGCTTGATCAAAGGCCTATGCAGATCAAGGACGACCCATCCTTGAAGTGGCCAAAGAAGATGAAGGAAGATCCTAATAAGCGCAATAAGAACAAGTATTGTTGCTTCCATAGAGACCACGGGCATGACACGAACGAATGCTATGACTTGAAGCAGCAGATTGAGAATCTCATCAAGCAGGGAAAGTTGAGGAATTTTTTGGACGAGATCATAAGGACGAGAAGTTAAAGGGGAAGGTAGAAGTTCCATCACATCCCCTACTTGGAGAAATAAGAGTTATTGTAAGAGGATCTTCGGCAAGACAATCCTCCAAGTCAAGGAAGACCTACTTGAAAGTGGTGCAGAATGTTCAACTCCCTGGACAACCACTAAGGACTGAGGGGGCAAACGAGCAGGCTATCACCTTCACAGGTGAGGATGCTAGAAGGGTCTATCATCCACATGATGATGCAATCGTCAAAACCTTGCTCATTTTAGACTACACAACTAGAAGGGTGCTAATAGATAATATGAGTTCAGCAAATATCCTATATTATCCTGCCTTCCAGCAGATGAGGTTTGGAAGAGATCAACTTCGTCCAATGAATGCACCCTTAGTCGGATTCGGAGGAATGAAAGTACAACTAGTGAGCACTATTACTCTACCCTTTGTGGTAGGGGCATATCCACAGCAGATAGCTAAAGAGGTGAATTTCCTCGTCGTAGATTACTCGTATTCCTATAATGCCATCATTGGATGACCAACTCTGAATAGTTGGAAGGCAGTGACGTCCACCTACCACCTATCTGTTAAGTTTCCAACAGATTATGGAATAGGACAAATACAAGGAGATCAGTTAGCAGCTAGAGAATGTTACTTAGCCATATTGGCTATGGACGAGCATGTGCAGATGTTGAAACCCCATTTTGCAACATGCATTAAACGTCACATGGATGATAAAAGGGTAATTTCACCTTGAAAATATGCATCTTGATTTTGGTCATTAGATCCTTAATCTCATTTCATCAAAATGATCTTGAGGTTTTAACGATTAAATCAATTAGTCATAAAATCTAATCGGATCATCAAATTGAAAGTGATCATCAAACCAAATTTTAATGGCCGAGATGCACTATTACAAATTGTGTCCGACTATATATGATTATAAACAATTGATTCCAATTAGTTATAATTATAATCAATTTAAGATTAATAACGTGTCATAATTTGATTGGCTAGGACTACATTTTATGGTAAGGTTGCACACACTTAATTAATTAGATAGTCAAGCATTAATTATTCAATAAGTAATTTGTGTAATTATCTTTTAATTATGGTAAATTTGGAACTAATTAAGTCTAAAATGAGAGTGATTGGAGCCTATTAATGTTAATTGGGAACTAAATTGAGGCCTATTAATGTTAATTGTGCTAAAATTATTTTCTAACAAATGATCTCTGCTCACCATTTCATTGATACCTCTCAGAATATTTTGAATCTGTGAATAAGGTTAATTTTCCCAGACACTAGACATTCGGAGCTTCAATTTTGAGCACAAGAATGAGACAATTCTGATCAGAATTGAGTAAGCTATGATTTTTTTAAAGTTGGCTTTACAGGCTGCTACAGTAGTTACGAGAATATTGAATTTTGCTTGCTCCTCACTCCCACCAATCTTTACATTTAATGCACCAGATTTCCCCAAATGCTAAAATAAGATCTAGGTTCATGATTCTTTGTCAACCCTCATTAAATGACCTTCCATTCATATTTTCTCCACCACTACTATATAAACCCCCTCTCTCCTCCATTCCAAGACACAAAAAACCCCTCTCCTCTTCTCTCTTGAGTTCTAGTGAAGTTGAATAGTCTTGTCATATCTTGGTCTTCCTGAGACTCAAGGTATTGAGTAAGACTCACTCTCCCTCTCCTAGCTCTTCTTTTCCTGCACCCTTAGGACCTCCACCAAGAGTCTCCTCCTCCACCATATGGATCTTGCATGAAGGTACAATCTCATTCCCTAACTGGTTTTTTATGTTGCCATGATGAGAATTTAAGATTCAAGCATGATAATAATTAGTTAAATATGTTTGAATGTTCTTAGATGTTCTTATGTGTTATTCACATGTTCTTGGTTATTCATCACATGTTCATGCATAACACTACTTTTGATCTTAAATCCACATAAAAAATATGAAAAGATGTTTGTTTCATAATTCTTTCAAATCCTTGAATCTAGATTATCACCATCCACACACATTCACTAGAATTTATTTTTCAATCTAAATGCAATATCTAATAGATTGAATTAGGGTTTATCACATGCATACACATTAAATTCAACATGCATATTGATTGATAACATATTGGACAATGTGATATAAATGTTAGCCACCATAGTCTAGAAGACCGGTTTCACCGAGTAAGGTAGGTGTCTCACACCTTCCCACCTTGTAACATAGCCTCTGAGCTTAGATCAAGGGTTAGTAGACCAATGCTTATCCATGTAATTTTCGAATTTTAGATTGTAACTAGTAAATAAAGCCATGTACTTTTATCTTTAGATTATATCTAGGACCAAAACCATGTAATTTCCTATGATCAACGTAAATTTAGTTTCAAATTAATAAAATGAAGAATTTTTTAATTTGGGTTTTCTTACTTATTCCAATAATTAAATAAGTGACGATCCTATTGTAAAACCCTTAATATAAAGGGGAGAATATAATCAGTCGAACATCCATTTAGAGAAGCAATAACACCACTCCACCCATTCACGTAGGTTTGGCTCAACATCCAAAAAAGGGGCGGGGGGCGGGATCTCTCACAGCAGACGATGAATATAGAAGAGAGAAGGGTTACTGCAGAGCCCACTGAAGTACTGGAAGACATTCCTCTAGACAAAAGTAACCTTGAGAGGTTTACCAGGATTTGAACAAGCATGGAAGAGAAGATAAAGCAAAACCTCGTCCAGTTCTTAAGGAAGAGCATTGATGTTTTCGCGTGGAGTCATGAAGATATGCTAGGGATTGACCCAAGTGTTATTACCCATCGTCTGAATGTGTATCCTTCCTCCAAGCCCGTTCATTAGAAGAAGAGGATCTTCGCTCCTGAACGAGATAATGCTATCAAGGAAGAGGTCTAGATGTTAACCATAGCAAAGTTTATTTGGGAAGTTTATTACCCGGATTGGTTAGCTAATGTGGTGATGGTCAAGAAGGCTAATGTCAAATGAAGGATGTGTGTGGACTTCATCGATTTAAACAAGGCTTGCCCCAAGGATAGCTATCCATTACCACGTATTGACTAGCTTGTAAACTCAACAGCGGGTCATAAGTTGCTAAGCTTCATGGGAGCCTTCTCAGGCAATAACCAAATAAGGATGGACGAGATAAATCAAGAGAAGACATCTTTCATTACTAGTCAAGGCCTGTTTTGCTACAAAGTGATGCCCTTCAATTTGAAGAATGTGGGGGCAACCTATTAGAGGCTAGTTAATCATATGTTTCGTCCACAAATAGGATGGAATGTAGAAGTAGACGTGGATAACATGTTGGTGAAAAGCTTGGATGAGAAAAAGCATCCAGACGACCTTTAGGAGACCTTTGACACGCTTAGACGAAATAACATGAAGCTAAATCCAGGCAAGGGTGCCTTTGGAGTTTCGTTAAGGGAAATTCCTAAGGTTCATGGTTTCACATGGGGAATCGAAGCAAATCCTGATAAGATCCAAGAAATATTGAACATGAAGCTGCCGAAAAATATCAAGTCCAGTCTCTCACTGGACGAGTTGCCGCCTTTAACATGTTTGTCTCAAAAGCTACTATACAAATGTTTGCCATTTTTCAAGGTTCTTAAAAAGGCGTTTGAATGGACAGACGAGTGTCAGAAGGCCTTCCAAAAGCTTAAGGGCTACCTCACAACAGCTCCTCTACTAAGCCCGTCTACACCAGGTGAGGAATTATATTTATACTTGACAGTGTCCCCACATGCATTGAGTTTAGCACTAATCAGAGAAGAAGGGAAGATACAGAAACCTATTTATTATACAAACAAAGCACTAAAGGGAGCAGAGGGACGGTATCCTATGATGGAGAAGCTAGCCTTTGCAATGGTAATAGCTTCCAAGAAGCTAAGGCCTTACTTCCAGGCTTATGTCATTAATGTCTTGACAGATCATCCACTCAAGAAAGGAATGAACAAGTTGGAAGCCGTAGGACGACTGATTCGATGGGCCATAGAACTTAATGAGTTTGATATCAGGTATCAACTAAGAAGTGCAATAAAAGCTCAAGCATTGGCAGATTTCATTGCATAATTCACTCCAAACCATGGTGAGCCAGACGAGGTGGATGAAGCTAAGAAGTGGGTCATCTATGTAAGTGGTTCATCCACATAATATGCAGGAGGTATAGAGGTTATACTAAAATATTTGAAAGGGGATAAGTAAAAATATGCAGCTCGTCTACAGTACCAGAAAACCAACAACAAAGTTGAATATGAAGCCATCCTTAAATGGCTAGAATTGGCCAAGTCCTTAGGGGCAGAGTCAATAGTTGTCCAAGGAGACACTCAATTGATCATGGGTCAAGTGAATGGAACATGTGAAGCTAAGGAAGAACGAATGAAAAAGTATCTCAATAAGGTGAAGCGGCTTGTCAAGAAATTTAAGGAAGCCAGTTTTCTTCAAGTTCTAAGAGAGGAAAACATGAAAGCGGATGCCTTAGCAAAGGCGGCGTCGGCAAATGGGTCAATGGACGAGTATGACAAAGTCCAATACATGCCAAATATAGATCTTCCAGATGTGAAGCAGATTGAAGAAGAAAAAAACTGGATAACCCCAATAGTGGCTTACCTCAGGGATGGAAGACTTACAGAAGATAGGGACGAAGCCAGAAAGCTAAGGGCCAGAGTGGCTAAGTATGTCCTCATAGATGAGGTACTATATAAAAGAGGCTTCTCTCAGCCTTACCTAAGGTGCTTAGATCCAAACGAATCAAATTATGTATTGAGGGAAGTTCATGAAGGGGCATACGAAAACCACTCAGAAGCAAGAGCTCTCATTCATAAGATCGTCCGTGAAGGTTATTACTAGCCGACCATTCAGGCAGATATTAAAGTTTATGTTAAGGTGTGTGATCAGTGTCAACACTTCAATAATATCCCTAAACGACCCTCGAAGTACATCACCTCGATGACAGCCCCGTTGCCCTTTGCACAATGGGGATTAGATAGCTTGGGTCCCTTTCCAACAAGGACTAGGCAGATGAAGTTTTTAGTAGTGAGGATTGATTACTTCACTAAATGGGTGGAAGCTGGACCAATAGCAAAGATTACACAGCAGAACAACAAGAACTTCGTCTAGAAGAACATCGTCTGCCGATTTGGGGTTCCTAGGGTACTAGTGTCAGATAATGGAAGGCAGTTTGATAACACACCCTTTAGAGATTTTTGTAAGCAACTTGGAATAAGGAATCATTATTCCTCACCCTCCCACCTACAAGTAAATGGACAAGCTGAATTTGCAAATCAATCCTTATTGAAGATTATTAAGACTTGGCTTGAGGGGGCAAAGAGAGTATGGCCAAACGAGCTACCATGTGTTCTATGGGCCTACAGGACGATTGTGAGGGCCCCCATAGGGGAAAATCCTTTCAAACTAGCTTATGAAAGTGAAGCGGTCATACCTGCAAAAGTACATATGACTAACCACAGGGTGATGAAATATAAGGACAAGGAAAATGAAGAAGAACTTCGTCTTGACCTTGATTTGATAGGATGGATGCTGAACAGAGAACAATGAGGTATAAAAACCTCATAGCCAGACAATATGATGCGATAGTGAAACCCAAGCGCTTCAACATTGGGGACCTTGTCCTAAAAAGGATCTCCTTGGTAACCAGAAACCCGGCCCACGGAAAACTGGGGTCTAATTGGGAAGGACCCTACAGGTTTATTAATTTCAAAAGGCAGAGATCATACTACTTGGAAGCTCTGGATGGAAGAAAGTTAGAGCACCCTTGAAATGTTAAGCATTTAAGAAGATATTATCAGTGAAGTATTAGCCTAGACAAGCATCATCCTGGACAAGCATCATCCTAGACGAGCTTAAGTTATGTGTCACTTTCCATTACTATATTTACTTGTGTTTGTTACTAGTACTTCATGTTTTTTAGTATTTCAATTCCTGTACTAGCTTCCAGTTTGTGCACTGTCTATGGACGAAGTCATGATGGACGAAGTCATGAGCTTAGTCCGTTTGTATATAAAGTATTTTCAAATCCCTAAAGGTATCAACTTCTAAGCATAAGCCATGCTTGTGGACGATGTTTATGCTATGTAAATACAATTTGGATTTACAATGTATATAAAGGTGTGTGAATTTTCAATCTTAATATTGTT
This sequence comes from Castanea sativa, assembly GCF_040712315.1. Classification (NCBI taxonomy): domain Eukaryota; kingdom Viridiplantae; phylum Streptophyta; class Magnoliopsida; order Fagales; family Fagaceae; genus Castanea; species Castanea sativa. The sequence goes on along the minus strand of NC_134021.1, from coordinate 24,866,139 downwards.
GGAGTTCTCATTAAAGCTAATCCACAAGGAGGCTAAAGGCCTAAGACGAGTAAAATCTCTACACGTAGGGATGTAACATTTATAAGCTTTCCTTAAATAAGATGAAAGCAAAATAAAATAAACATAAGGTATCTTCATCTAACTAATAGATGAGGCAAAGCGTGCATGCAAGAATATTCGAAATTCATGGATAAATGTAACCAGCTAAACAATCTAGTCTCTAGACGAGTAAACGCTGGAAGTGTCTTACCCAAAGACGAATAATGAGTTGTCCAACCTATGGACAAAAATTAATGCAAGCTATAAGTCAAACCTATGGACAAAGAAAGATGGCAATAGAAATTTCATTCATAAACGAGTTACACTTGTAAAATCTAATGAGTGGTAGAATGTTGAGCATGAAAAAGTTGTCCTAACATGGACGAACTAAATGCCTTCACAGGTGGATGGACCACACTTAAAAAACAATTAGATATAACGTGGATGATGTAAACAAAAGAAAATTTGTTCATGCACAAAATATAGTATGTTCAACAATGGGCAAAGAATGAAGATGGAAATAAATATTCATTCATAAAAGTCTAAAAAAGGGTAGATGACCATCGTTCAAAAACCCTTATACTGTTTAAGCCAATAAAGGTTGTTGTATTTGTTATATGTCCATAAACTTAGACGAGAGAATTGTATTTAAATAAGTTTTAAGATAAAAGACTATAAAAAGGGCATTCCCAATAAAACAATAAAATAAATTTTTCTAAAGAAGATTCAAATTACTGAGATAAACCACTGGGGGCATTCTCCCTAGACCTAGGGTCGTCCTTGGCGGGCTCAGCATTGCCTTTAGCAGGCTCAGTTAAAGCATCGTCCAAGATGTTGACATCTTCAGAGCTCGTCTGAAGTAAGAAACTTTCTGCTGCAATAGGAACTTTGAAGGAATTGAAGTCCATCCCAAGATAGGCCTCCTTGGCATCAAAGCAAAAATCTTCACAGCCAGCAATATAATTTTGGTCTAGACGACTGGTGAGGTCGTCTGTCTTCATGTAAGTTGCAATGGCATCCTTCTTGGCATTCTCCAAGGACGAGGTGAGCTCTCGACATTTCCCTTCGAAGTGACTAATATGAGTCTCCTTCTCAATGGAGTCCGTCTTGAGCTCCTCCACCTGGTTCCTTAGTTCCTTCTATATTCCTTGAAGAAAATGAGCTCCTTGGTCAGCCTGATCCCTTCCCTTTTCTTCAAAAGAAGCTCATCCTTCAATTCCTTGTTCTTTTTCCTAAGGACCTTAGCCTCATCACTGAGCTCCTTGGCTTGGCTGGAAGCGGTATAGAACTTTGCCATGGCCTGAAATACAAATGGACGAAGGAGAGTTACAAATTTTCCTTAAATTTCATAGAAAAATGAAATAGAAATAATGAGAAAACTACATACCTTGAAAAGATCATGGATGGTAGAGTGTTCAAAGTCTCTCACTGACATGTCGTAACATGCACTCACCTCTCTGTCAAAGATGATCCCTTTGAACGTCTTCTAGGCATGATCTTCGTCCAGTACCAACTTAGGAGGACATTTGGTTGGAATTGAAGGACGAACCCTATGAGGAACTTTGGCTGCAAGGGAAATAGAAGTTTCAGGCTAGATGACTGAAGGAGAGACTTGAAGGGGCACCAAGTTCACTGCTGGGTCATCCAGGTCTACTGTTGCATCCTGAGGCTTTGAAACTTTGGAAGGAGGAGTTTTGTCATATTTTTGCTTCTTAAGACCTCAGCGTCTTGGAAGACTTCCAAGGTCTATATTGCTTGAAATGTCTTTCCTATTCCCAGCAGTAGTTTGAACAACAGACTTCTGGATGGCCAATGGAGCTAGCTTGTCTTGAACCTAGACGCCTCCTCTTCTTCGGTGCCACTAGCCACATTCTTGCCCTTATTTTCCTTCATGGTGGCTAACCTTGCAATGAAGAAAAGTGAAAAGTTAGACAAAAAAAAAGAGTCAAATATGACACATACTTCTTCGAGTTGTCTCCTCGTGTACAAGGTTCTCTTCAGTAGGCTCAGGACCAAGCCCCCAAGCAGCAAGACGACGTAAAGTCACCAAGCTATGGAAGGACCTATCTGGATGAGCACGAGCTCTATCAATACGCTCTACGTAAAATATGTCCAAACATGGACGAGTGATAGCTGCATAAAAGAAAGGCATGATTTGACAAGTGAAAGAAATAAATAAAATGGACAAAGTAAAGTCGATGAAAGACGTACCCTCAAGATAAAGGCAACCTAGGGCACTGGTAAACAGAGGAAAGGGGGCACTATTTACATCATATGGGTCCCTAGCCCAATTTCCAAAAATGAAAAAAAAAATTCTCTCTTCCACAACCTATCTAAAGAACTACGACCCCTAATCAAACTAAATTGGGGGCCCTTAGTCGAGAACTGGTAAAAATCAGCAGATTATTTGATTTCTGAGGGTTTATAGCAAAATAAGAACTCGTCCACTATGATTGGACGATTCCCCACAAACACCTCACGCCATAGCACTTGCATGGCCACTATCGTCTTCCAGCCATTAGGGTTAAGCTGATTTGGTCCAGTGCCCAACTTATGGAAGAGGTCTCTACAAAAAGAATTAAGGGAAAATCTAAGACGTGCTAATAAGTAAGAAGCACATACACCAAAACTGAAAAAAGGAGAACAACACCACTCTCCACTCTCAGGTAGACGAGGGTTGAACTCGAGAGGAATTTGGTATCTACTTACAAGGGTTGTTAATCTCTTTGCACCTAAGGTGGATGCAACTCCTGGAGCGCAGTTATAGATAACATTAGCATTATCCTCCTCGTCTTGAGGAAGGAGACTAGACGACTTGTCCATTCTGGACGAGCTAGCCTCGGCCCTAGAAGCTACCCTACGTTGCATCTCCTCCTGAAAGACCTTTAAAGGAATTCCAGGGACCCCAAACAAAAAATGCTTGTCTTGGGAACTACTGTTACTACTACTCTCAAAACTACCACTACTACCTTTTGACTCATCCTGATACTCATTTATCTCTTTCTCAGTACTACCACTAGACGAAGACATATTTATAAGAATATATAAATAATTTCCTAAAGTCGAAACCTAAGAATGAAGAAAATGAAGTACCTGACAAGAGACTAGGGACTAGGATGACTAGACGAGGCTCTTGGACGAGATGGCAGAAAGGAGGATATTAGAAAAGTGAGAGGGTAAGAGAGAGAATTTACATATTTATAGGCCCCAGGGGTGGGTTAATGAAGCGACACAAACCAACCAGAAATTGACATGTGGCATGTCCCTTGAAAAACTAATCGACGCAAAGGTTTGGTCAATAAGATCGTGACACTTGGTGTAATTTGAGACGACAAAATTCAACCAAAACAAGGATGCCACGTGACACATCAATTTACCATTGAAACATCGACACGTGTCAAAAATAAACAGTGAATCAAAGTTCTGCTACAGTGGCCAGGACGACCTTTGGATAGGGGCAACTGATGGTGAACCAAAAAATTGGACTATCTCCAGCTCATCCATCGTGTTGTCCAAGACCAGAAAGGTCTTCCACTTAATATATTAAATGTTCAGAATTGCAATAGAGATTTAACTTATGATTGCCTCCGAATGAGGTCTTCCAAGTGCAAGAAGCTCCTCCAGTGTGGAGTCACTTAGACGACCGCCCAACACTTAGAAATTTTCAGAGTAAATCTCTATCCAAAAGCTTATAATTCGGACCACTTTCTACTATTCTAAAGTGGGAACGAAATCCTTATTCATTTCTCTAACTTCCCACTAAGTTCTTAACTTCCTATAGCAGTTGTAGAAGTTAAGTCTCTTCTAACTTCCACCTACGTTGAGGAAGTTACTAAACAAGTAACCACACCAAAACTCATTATAAAAGGACTCGGCCATATTAAATTAAGGTAAGTTTTCACCACTTATAGAATTGGAATTCCTGAGTTCGAGAGAGAAAACTAACTTAAGCATCGGAGGGTTCTTGGCCGGTTCACCCCGGTCATCTTTGATCTTATGCTTCTTTCTTTTCAGACCTTCCAAGCAACCTCAAGCCCATTGAAGCCCAGAGCATTCACCCTACTAATTTTATGTGTATCATCACATGGTATTTACTTAAACTTTTTCAAAACCACATATTCCTAAAATATGTAATGGTTTTTCATATAATATATAAATATATATATATATATATAATTTGTTTTAGACTCTTCAATTTTTTCACCCAATAACTCATTTACTACAAAAATTTAAAACTTAAATAGATATATGGCAGAAAATTGAACTCCAATTGAAATTCAACTTGGAATCTAATTGGATTTAGACTCTTCAATTATATATATTCACACCAAGTTTAGTGCATATCAGTTTTGCAACAAAATTATTATGTTTATTAAAATAGTTGTTATTGTTACTGTTAATGTTGTTTGTTTTTGTTTTTGTTTTTGTTTTTGTTTTTGTTTGTTGTTGTCATCATCTCTCTCTACCAAAAAATTGGTTAGTCTCTCTCTATCAAAAAATTAGTCAGTAGTTAGGCAATTTTGTTAAATACCCCCCCCCCCTTATTTTTTCTCTAAACTCATTACAAGAAAATCCTTATGGCAAACAAGAGTAATAAGCTTTACTATATTGTTGTTGTTTTTGTTTGTTGTTGTCGTTGTCATCTCTCTACCACAAAAGTAGCCAGTAGTTAGGCAATTTTTGTTAAATCCTTGATTCCCACTCATTTCAAGAAAATCCCTATTGCATGCAAAAGTAATAAAATCTACTTTCAAAAGGCCAAGTAATTAAACAGTACTTTAGTGCATTAGCATCATAGCTAAGATCTTTAGTTTTAAATTTGTTTAGGGGCCTTTTTTTTTTTTTCTATTTGTCAAGTCTGAATTCTAATTTTAAGACTTAGTTTTTTCTAGGTCATTGGTTCCACAGCAACAGTGGCGGCTCCAGGAATTTTGTCCAAAGTGTTCCTATTCCACTTTGAAAAAAAATTGGGTCATTTCGGTCTATTTCGGGTGTTTCGGGACATTTCGGTAAATACCGGCCGAAATTCGAAATTTGGCAAGCATGAAGTTTGTGCTTAAAAAAAAATAAAAATAAAAATAAAAAACTCTTAAAACCAAAACAAATTTGCATTCTATACACCGAAAAACCTCAAAAGGAAAAAAAAATTAAAAAATAAAAAGAAAAGAAATTAATGAACAAAGGTACCGGCACAATAAACTATAATTTCATTTGAAATATTAATAAAATTATTAATTATTGTTGTTTAGTTGTTTCATAAATTTGTTTGTCTTTTATAAACTATAATTTGTTGTATTGTTGTTTTATTAATTATTAAATTATTAATTGTTGTTTAGCCTAACATAATTTAATTTGTTTGTCTTTTATAATGTATTAGTTAATTAAATTATTAATTATTGGTGTTTAGTTGCTTCATTCATTTTTTTTACTAACTATTAAGAGTCTAGCACACACCTCACTATGTGTTAGCACACACCTCATGTGTGCACACACCTCTGCCTCTGCATGCCTTTTAGTTCAAAATTTGTTTGGCATAAAATTTTCGAGGGTGTTCCTGATATTGCTTGAGGGTGTTCTTTTTTTTTTTTAACGGTAAACAAATAAAAATAAATAAATTATTATATAAAAAAAAAATTCAAGCCAGGGTGTTCCTTGGCTTCTGAGTGGCGTCGCCACTGCACAGCAAAATATAGAACCATTCTGCGGAACCAACCTGGGCACAAACAACGAATCTAAGAAACTATCAAGATATAAAGCAATAATATTGAGTAATACACTAGTAGTTATTTACCCGCATTGTAGTTCTGTCAAGCCCAGATCCAAATTATGAATCTAATGGGACTAGGGCTTATTAGGATTGAGATAGAGATACCATGAGTGTAGAGAGTTAGGCTTGTTCCCACCATGACCAAATGAGGACGTTCTGCTGAACCAACCTATGCACAAACAAACCAATTCAACAACCAACAAAGATATGCAGTAACAGGATATAACGTTAGATTATAAAACAATAATACTCAGCAAATATCAATTATTTCCAGCTGCAAAACCTTTACAGGTTTTCAACAAAGGGGTTAATCCATCAGGCCTTAGGCCCCACGGTCTTATATTTTGGACTCTGAGCTCCATAAAGCTTGTGAAGTTTGGGATTTCAGAATAATATTAATTGCCCATATATTTAGGCTAGGATTTTCCGTGGTTGTTCCAAGCTAGGATTGCTATTTGAGCGAACTGAGTTTCTTCTTTTACTTGTGTGTTGTTCTGAGATGTTAAAAGTCCCACTCTTGATGTCCTTTCCTTGTTTAGTGCCTTCCTTGTACACTTGTTGCTGGGAAATGGATATTACATTTTGGTTTGGGTTTTATATAAAGACTAGGTGAAAATCTTAAATTGGTTATCAACAAAATCTTTTTTTTTTTTTTATACAAGATAGAATTTCTACTCTAACCTAATCTAAGTGTATATATGTATGAAACTCCCTCCTGGAGACTTGAATTCCGATCCTTGCCCCCCACACTTCACAAGCACTTATACCTGTGAAGTGATCATCGCACTTATTTATAGTAACCTATTGCGTAGCATTAATAATATATGTGTATATTAGTAATTTTAATATTAAATGTGTAACAAACCGCTAAAAATTAGTTTATTCTCCAAAAAAAATAAATGTTACATTATCTTTAAAAAAAAAAGTCACCGCACACCATTGGTGTGATGGTCATTCCACAAGTATAAGTGTTTGTGGGGTGTGGGGGGTAAGGGCCGGGGTTCAAGTCTCTAGGAGAGAGTTTTACACATGTATACACTTAGATTAGGCTAGAGTATAATTCTATCTTGTATTAAAAATAAAAACAAAATATAAATAAGGAAAATTCAAATGCAATCTAAGAGCATTCACACTCGGGCTATCATATGCCAAATGTAGATATATTTTACCATTTAAACACAAAAACGTCCTATTATCCAGTCTTGTATTCTAAAAAAATTTACAATTGTGATCTACAGTACCGTCACAAATTCGTGACAGTACTATAGCATAATTGTAAAACTAAATAATATTTTTTTATTCACCTATAAACATATCTGACTCTTTCTCTCTCTTCATTTTCTTTGTTTCTCATCTCCTCTCTCTTTCTCCACAACGGCCTATCTCTCATCACATCTCTCTTTCTCACGGTGGGTTCACATCTCTCTCTCTCACGGTGACTCATGGGTCTGGCGTGGATTTGGTGGGGCCATGGGTCTGGTGGTTTTGCCGGCATGGTCCTCTGATGGGTTGCCAACTTCGCCTCCGATGATGGCTGTGATTTCTCACCGATGATGGGTTGCTCAAGCTCGTCAATGATGGGCTGGATTTTGTGTGTTGTCATGTGATGGTAGCGGCATTGATCTAGCAGCGGCGGTGGCTGGATGTGGCAGTGGTCTAGGTTTTGTGTCTGAGTTTTGATTTGGGTTTTGATCTAGCGACGTTGATTTGGGTTTTGTGTGTGTGTTTTGCAGTGATGCATGGATTGATTTTTTTTCTTTTACGTTCGGATGGGTCGGATGTGGCAGTGATCTAGTGGGTTTTAAAAAAAATATTGGGTTTTTGGTTTCGGTGGCCAGTCGCCAGTGGGCAATGGTTGGGTGGTGGGCATGGTGGTGATTGGGTTGTTTGGTTGTTGGGAGATGGACAAAGAGGTAGGGACAGAAATGAGAAAGAGAGAGAGAGAGAGAGAGAGAGGAGAGATAGATAATTTGTTTATTATTTTAATGTATTGTATTGTATAATAAAAGTTGAGATGTTGGAGCATTGTCAAATGGTATGATATAATAGATTAAGTAGTTTTTGAGATGGTAAAATAGAATAGTTCAAAGATATGAGATGTGAATGCTCTAAGTATTGCAACCACTTCTTATAGGTTGAATTTGTCAAAGACCCATTTCAATGTAAGAGCATTAGCATCCAAGGATGCTAAAAAGTTCTTATTTTATACCCTCAAAACTTACTTTATCTCTTCTAAAAGAAAAACTTACTTTATCTATTATAACATCTCATTTTACAACTCATTCAACATCTCAATTTCTATTTTTACTTACAACTCATTAAAATAATATAAACCAAGCAATTCTTTCTTCTCCTTTTTCTCTTTATTTTTTTTCCACTCTGCTACTGCCTATCAAAGAGTTTTCCTCTCCTCTCCGTACTCCCAGCAACCAAACCCATATGCCACAAGCCCAACAACCAAATCCATCCCTACCAAAATCAATTAATTAAATCTATACCAAAATAAATTAGAAGCCATACCCAAAATAAACACAACAAATTCTCAACAAACCCATTCCAAAATAACCCAAAACCAACAAAAAAATTACAACAAAACCCAAATAACCCAAAACCACCAAACCCGCCACCTCCACACCACCACAACAAACCCAATGCCGCCAACAACCACCGTGAAACTGGAACTCAACCATCACCAAAACACCAAAATCAACCAACAAAACCAACCTCCGAGCCACACCACTGAAACACAAAACCAGCCCCAACTGATTCAACTCAACCCCAACCAATTCAAGCCACGCCTCCACCACTAGCCATATCGGACCCCACTGAAACTGAGATCAAGAAACAACTGAAACCCAAAAACCCAATCTCAAACCCGATCTCCACTTTGACCCATAACCAGATCTCCGCCGTGAAACCTAGCCAACGCCCAAACGACCACCACCAAAACCCACCACCAATCTAAACCCAGCAACCACTAAAACAACCCACCACTTTAAACCCAATAACCACCGATTCAAACCAACCAAAAACAGTTGAGAAAGAAACATAGAAGAGAGAAAAAAATCAAATATAGAGTGAAAAGGGGAGAGACAGAGAAAGCTGAGAAAGAAATAGAGAAGAGAAAAAAAAAATTCAAATATAGAGTGAAGAGGGGAGAGACAGAGAAAGAGAGATAAACATAGAATTTTGATAGAAAAGAGGGAGAGTAAAAAAAGAGAGAAAGGAGGGAGGGAGAAAGAATAAAATAATAGATTTTAAGTATACAACCCGTGAACAGTAGGTTGTAAATGTAGAAACTTACTGTTCATGGGTGGCATAATTTTTTACATATTCCAACCAGGATGGAGCATGTTTTTTGAGATTTTGGTTGTACAATAACAACTGGGCGGTGTTTACACCGCCCAATGCTAGTGCTCTAAAAAACTTGGTAGTTGCATAAATCTCCAACTCATTTGGAATTCTTTAAAAGATGGGGGAAAAAAATACATGTACTACCTTCTTAAAAAAATAATGAAAATTTTGAATTAATTCATTTAAGAAGTTTGTATACATCATAATATATATATATATATATATATATGAAATTTTCGGGTGTAAATGGAATTGTGAAAATATTTTACACCCTGATACATGTTTGGGTGCACATGTAAAATAAAGTCAAACTGAAAATAATAAAATTTGACCATAAAATAATCCCCTTGACCCGTAAAATGTTTTACACATCTCATGTACCTTCAAATCATTTTCCAAACTCACACATCTGAAGAGAGAGAGAGAAAGAGAGAGAGAGAGAGAGTGAACTCGAAGATCGGAGCCTTGTCATCTCATTCTCGTTGCTGCTGCCCTATAGCTCGTCTCCTCCACCTCTTAATCTCATTGCTGCCGCCCTCTAAATCGCCCCATGTATGACCAATCTTGTTGTCACCTCTAAATATCGTCGCTAGTGCCTCTAGATCAACCCCCCTAACCTAATCTCTATCTCTTTTTCAATCTACCTCTCTCTTCCCCTCAATCTCTCACTCTTTCTTCCTCCCTCTCTCAATTTGACCAAGTTTGAGAGTTTAATGAATGGTTTTATTTTGATTTTTGTTTTTTTAAGGTTTTATTTTGAAATTTTCCTTTATAAAATTTGTTTAGAAGCTAAGAAAATGTAAGAAACTAGTAGAAAAATAGCATTTTTAGAATGCAACTAAACACCCGAAAATCTTTTCCAATACAATTTTTAAAATACAACCAAACACTTAAAAAAAAAAATTCCAAAAATACTTTCACTCGAAATGTTTTACACTCAACAAATAATTTAAATGTTGCCAAATACAGCCTAAGACGCTCTTCCTCTTGTAATGGACTAATTATATGATTAATCTAAAGCCTCTGAAATATGGGAACTGTTAGAATCATTTGGAGTGTACTAGTGTCGATGTCATCAAAGCCAATCCAACCAATTTAAACAAAGAGCATAATTAATTCATAAGGTTATAATTATTGAAAGCGTATCAAAGCCAATACAAGTTTTACAGGGATGCAATATTTAAGGGTCTATTGTCCCATTATGTCCCAACATCAAACAGCATCCCAGACTACAAAAAGGGGCTTTGGAATGATGATGATGATAGTCGTGATGATTGTGATTATGATAATGAAAGAAAAGCTTTGATGAATTGGTCATAATTATGTCCGAGGGAACAAAGATCCTTCCATTTCCAGGGTTGCATGCGAAGGGTGTCTTATATTTGCCCTCATCTTGGTGATCATAAAACAGCAATTATAATTTTTAATAAAGTGCTTTTTAGTCTAACATTTATGAGTCTGCACACCGCAATCATTTATATGATTAAATTATATGATACTTATAAGGACTCTTAACTCTTTGAATTTACACATTAGCAACTTAATTCTATATGCTAAAAGAACAAAACTTAGGCTGGGAATAACTGTGTTCTCTTTCTTCTTTTTAGGCTAAGAAAAGTGAACAAAAATAATGATTAAAATTTGCATAGGCATTATTGTGATACTCTTATCATTTCAGATAATTAATTTGACTAAATCGCTCTTTGCCATCAACCATGTCAATGATGATCTTTTTAATAAGTACCCAATACCATCAAAATTGACTTCCTCCATGGAAATTGAATTAGCAAAATGATCGAGTGTAGTATTAGATTTTAATTGATGATGCCCCCACCACTAGTGCAAGCAGAGAAGGCCAAATCAAAATATGCCCTAATGGAAATGCAGATTCTCAGTAAGTATATATGGTCGTTGACTCATTGAACAAACTAGAAAGTTTTAACACCTTATATAATCTAGTTTAATTTCAACTACAATTTAAGAAGAAAGTCACAGAGAGAAAGAGACCTAGGAGAAGGGAATGGGGGGACGGATTTTGCATCAAAAGGGACGAAATCTTAGTCACCACACATTCATTGGGCTGACAAAAGGACCTAGCAAAGTCATCATTGCAAAAAATTGACAGTCCTCCTTGGGCACTCCCCAAGAGTTGAAAGTTGAAAGTTTTAGGCACAGCGCTATGACCATTAATACTACAGGCCTCCTCTTCTAGCCCCCACTCTCTGACGCCATATCCAAATCAGCAAAGATCAATAGTCCCTTCAATCAGATCCTTCCTTCTTAAAAAATATTATCGCTGTGATCAATGTCATTATTCTCAATGTTACAAAAAATCTCTCCACAGTTAACCCTAGTGAAGGTGCTATAGCCTGCAAGCGATGATAGATCTTGTCTGTTTTTTTTTTTTTTGATAGATCTTGTCAAGTAAACAAAATTATTCAGTGTAAACCAAAAGCAAAGTAAAAACCAAGTACAAATAATGGGTTTAAATTCTCAGCAGGAAAAAAAAAATAATAATGGGTGTAATTCTAAATCCTTGTGGGGGTGAAAAGGTCCCCCCAATTCATGTACTTATCTCCGACCGTAGCAGAACCAACAAAAAAAACAAAAACAAAGTCGATAAAACGCTACTAGCTCAGCAGACCATGATAATGGATTCAGATTTCCAAAGAAGATCAAACACAAGCATTCTTATCGGGGTGCTATAAGTACTTAAACGCTATTTTTGACATTTATGATTATAAAAAATCACTTTATCAAAGATGTCATATGTTAAAAAATTTGACATTTTACTATAGTGCGCTTTAAAAAATAAGAGCACATTGTAGCAAAATATTATAATTTTTTTATATTTTATCTTCTCTCTAATCTCTCATTCTCACAACCCTTTCTCTCTCTCTCTCTTTCTTTATGATCTCTCTACATTTTCTCTCTTTTTCTCTATCTCTTTGTCTCTCTCTTTCTCACATCAAGCTTCTTTTTTTTCCCTGCTCCAAATCAGCACTAGTGTGGAGATTGGCATGCAGATTCTGCTCTCAGATTGACTCCATTCGAAGATTTTTCCTCCGTGTGTTGATCGTTGTTGGGTGTTTTGCCGTGTGTTGATCGTCGCTGTGGGTTTGGGTTTGGATTCAATGTTGGTTTTGTTTTTGTTTTTCTAATTGGTGAATGCTGTTGTAGTTTTGGGAATGTGATTTTGGTGGTTGTGGTTGTGGTTGTAGTTGTGGTTGTGGTTGTGGGTGATGGTGATGGTGGTAGTGATTGTTTTGGGTGTGGCCAGTGGTGGTTGGTGGCAGTGGGTGTAGGTGTGGATGTGAGTGTGATTTGCTAGGTTGAGATGGAAGAGTGTGAGTTTGTTAGATAGACATGTGGGTATGGGTGGCTGATTTTTTTTTTTTTTTTTCTAGTGGTGGTGGATATGGGTTTGCTGAGCTGAGATGGTCTGTGTGAGTTTGCTGGGTTGAGAGAGATATAAAGGAAGAGAGAGAAAGAGATATATATTGAAGAATAAGTAAATAATAAAAAAAAAGAATGTTTAAATGAAGTGGTAAAAGATATAGAACCTTTGATGCTAGGAGTATTGTAAAATGAGTTGTTAAAATTGATAAAATAGCTTTTTGAGATAAGCATTCTCATTAAAGGTTGTAAAAATTTTAGCATTGAGCATCTAAAAAACCAACTTTATAGCATTTAACACATCACTTTACAATACACCTAACACCAAAATTTCTATTTTTTTTTTACCACTTCATTAAAATATTATTTATTTCTCATTTTTTATTCTTTTTTATTCTCACCACCCAAGCCACCACAAATCCACACATAAATTCATGGCAACCAACCGTTAGCCACATTCACCACCACTAGCACCACCGTGGCAGCCACAATCCACCACAAAAAGGGTAATTACACTAAACCCACCTGTGGTTTGACTCAAAATCACTTTGCCTACCCGTGGTTTAAAAAATGTCACTTTACCCAACTGAGGTATGTTCCGTTTGTTTTTTGTAACCCACCTCTATTAAAATTAGGAGTAAATAGGTATAGCACAAAAATGCAAGAGAAACAAGATCAAAAGGAAGGGTTTTGGGAGAAACAAGGTGTTGCATAATACTCTAGCATCACCACCTGCCGATTCCTCGCACAATCTTGATCGGAATCTTCACCAAAAATAGAGGAAGAAGAAACGGGGGCAATAGCAGCTCCACCAACAGTAGTATTACCGATCGTCGTCGTTGTTGTAGCTTATTCGAACCCATCATCCCACAACAAGCCCTTGAGCTCTTTGTGCACAAAAGAGTACAAATTGGACAACAATTAATCTAGAGCATCTAGACCGTTGAACCCATCGTAAAGCCCAACAAAAACCCACCCATGCTCCTCCGAAACGACGACATGTACTCGATCCTCCCCTACTTTCCCTTGAGCCCATTGTAGACTTTGACTCTCCAATGACTCATCGTCTTCCTGACTACCATCACTGCTCAAGAAATTCACGCTATTCACTGTCAAATTCTCATTGTGCTATTGCTTTTCATTATAATTCCAATTTGGGTCTTTCAGTCCACCACCTTTGATCGGAGCTACAATCGAGTTCTCTTGTCACCAGCAGCAGGACGAGCTCTAGTTTCGGCGTCTTGCCTAGTAGGCTCGTCCACGACTCCCTTGCCTTTGTTCTCCTCCATGGTAGCCATCCCTACAAAAAAAAAAATAGACGAATAAATCAACAAAATGTGCCTATGACGGCATGATTAAGTTGATGGCAAAAAAAAAAAAAAAAATCCCAAGGCAAAAACTTACGTCGACGGATTGTGATTTCGTGAGCTAAGGCTTCTGGAGAAGGTTCTGGGCCAAGTCCCCAAGTCGCAAGACGTTGAAGGGTGACCAAAGAATGGAAGTCCCTCTCTAGGTGGAGACGAGCCTTTTGAACACGTCCCAAATAAAACTTGTTCAAGGACGGCCTTCTAACACCTGCAGAAAGGACGAGAAGCTTAGTTAGTGTAAAAAGACATGTGATAAGGGAGATGTTACAACGGTGATAAGCATACCTTCAGGACGAAGGTTCCCTAACTCTCCTGTATAAGGGGCAAATGGATCCCTGCCCACCTCAACAGGGCGCCCTACCCAAAAACCTGAGACGAAGAAAAACTCCGTCTTCCAACTCCTATCCGATGTAACCAATGACTTTATAATCCTACAATCTCTTCTCCTGGCTGTAAACTGATAAAAGCCCCGAGATGGGCCAATTTCAGAGGGTTTGTAGCAGAAAATGAATTCGTCCACGGTAAGAGGACAATCCCCTTCAAAAACCTCTCTCCACAAAATTTGCATAGAAACGATTAGTCTCCATGCATTGGGATTAAGCTGACACAGCGCTAAACCCAATCTAGTGAGCAACTCCCTAGCGAAGGCATTGAGAGGCAACCTAAGACCTCCTAGGAGATAGGCTTCATAAACTCCAATGCCAAAATGAGGTTGGCAACATCACTCGTCACGGACGGCCAACCTAGGGTTTAGCTCGTCTGGAATTTGATACCAACTCCTAAGAGAAGCTAATTTCCTCTCGTCTGTCTTAGCAGGAACCCCCACAGCACAGCTGTATATGGTCTCAACCTCGTCCTTTTGAGTGGACGAGGGCGCACCGGAGGGACCAGCTCCAGACCCAGACGCCACTCTAGTCCTAAATTCCTCTTGGAAGACTTCTAGGGGAACCCCAGGAACCCCAGAAACATACTCGTCCGAGGTATTACCCCCACTACTACTACTATCACTGCTAGAACCACTGTAGCTAGTTGAATTGTGGTATTCATCTATCTCCCTATCAACACTATTACTAGACGAAGAAACAACTTCTGACATTGTGGAAATTCAAGGGAAACCTAAAGACGAGCGTAGAGAAAATACCTGGCTCTAGACGAAGGAAAACTAGGGACGCTGGACTACTTCTAGACGAGTCGATGGACGAGAAATGTCAAACAAGAAAATTTGGAAAAGTGGAGAGGGTATGGGAGGAAATCCACTACTTATAGGCGTTGAAAAATGAAACCTGAAATGAGGCACTCAATCAAGAAGAATCACGTGGCAACTTCCTCGAAAACTCAAAATGACACAACGATTAACCCATATAATGATGACGCGTGGCGCGATCTAGAGTCACTAGAACCCCACCGTATAGATCGAGACACGTGGGGTGGCGTAATGAGACGTGTCTAAAAACCAAAAGCTTTGGACGACCCTTGGACAAAGGGGCAATTGATGGGTACTGATTTTCACCTTGAAGTCGTCCATAGAGGTCGTTCGTGACCCAACAGTATTGCAAGCACCCTAGAAAACCTTACCTATAACCATCTCGTCCGGAGAAGAAGAGACTAGGACGAGGTCATCGTGACCAAGGAATGAGACGCTCGTCCAGGGTGTCGGCGATTTCGTCCTTAATAAATTCGTCCGTAGACAGAACGACCCCTATTCATGAGCTAAGCACACTTGACAAGGGGATACTAGGACGAGGGTATCATACTTAGGAAAATCTCCGAGTATAATGTGACAATTCCTTATTTTACGCGTAACTTCCAGGTATCCGTTGTAGTACATAACTCCTAAACGATTATGGAAGTTATTTTTAAATACTTACGCCTCCTTGAATCCAAGGGAGGTTATAATTGCAATAACCGTCTATTAGAACACTATATAAAGGCTTATTCAGACAAAGCAAAGGTATGTGATGACTCCCAAAAAGTTGGAACTCCAAAAATATAGAGAGAAAACTAACTTTGCCATTGGAGGGTTCTTGGCCGGCAGCCCCGGTCACCTTTGATCGCTTTTCTTTCTTTTTTTAGGCCGTTGAGAGAGCAAGTGGTCCTTTCAAGTCCGAAGCATCCAGCCTACTGATTTTTTTTGCATCATCAGTTGGCGCCGTCTGTGGGAAAAAAAAAGAAAAACAAATTAGCAATGTTCACTGTTCTTTTCATTCGACTGTGTTTTTGTTGTCAAGGATTAGTCTTTCCCAGATAAAAAGCTGAATGGTTCGAACAAGATCAAAGGCTACCAGCCCAGGCCACCAGGAGAGTAGGGATGCTTCTAGCAACCCCCTTCGCGATCGCAGGTCAGCGCCTGTCATGCAACCGCCTTCCATTCAACATATACAATCCATGGCCGCCGCTATGGCAGAACTGACACGTCAAAACCAGGAGTTGAATAGGGAGATCAACCTCAGGAGGCAGCGCCAAGATGGGTACACGGATAGACGGGCACCGAGTTAGGAAGGTGGAGGAGAAAACGTCGAGTCCGAAGATCAAACAAGGGGTACCGCTTCAAGGAGGGTGCCACACTTGGAAAAAGAGATGGACCAAATGAGAAAAGCCATGGATGAAATGAGGGAAAACATGAGGCGAGCAAACCCAGTGGATGACATGGTTCACCGAACAGACTCCCCTTTCACGGCTTCCATCAGCAGTCACCCCCTACCTCCAAAATTCAAAATGCCTTCTCTGGACTCGTATGATGGAAATCGCAACCCTTGCGATCATATTGCAACTTTCAAGATGACCATGCACCTGCAAGGAGTCCTGGACGAGATTATGTACAGAGCTTTTCCCACCACGCTTAAGGGACCAGCGCGAGTGTGGTTCGGTAAGATACCCCCAAACTCGGTGGGATCATTTGAAGAGTTGAGTAAGTTGTTTGTCAACAATTTCATTGGAGGACAGCGTCACAAGCGTTCCTCCTCTAGTCTACTGACCATAGAGCAAGGGAAAAATGAGAGTTTGCGATCCTTTATCACCCGGTTTAATAGGGAGGCCTTGACGGTGGACGAGATGGATGACAAGTTATTACTGGCCGCTTTCCACAATGGGGTCAATTCTGACTTGTTCATTCATAAGCTCTACGAGCAGGAACCACAGACCATGGCCGATCTCGTCCATTCGGCCCAAAATTTTATGAATGCTGAGGACGCTATCATTGCCAAGAAAAGAAAAAGGGCAGAACGCTCGGAAACGGGTCACCATCGTTATTCGGATCAAGGACCTCGTCCAAAGAAAGCTCGGGCAGACGAGAAGAAAGATAAGGATGGTAAGAAGGCCAGTTCCTCCGCGAGGAATCAGCAATACACGCCCCTGACTATGCCACTAGAGCAAGTTCTTATGCAGATCAAGGATGATCCGTCCTTGAAGTGGCCGGATAAAATGAAGGGAGACCCCAACAAGCGTAATAGGAGCAAGTACTGCCACTTTCACAGGGACCATGGGCATGATACGGACGAGTGTTTTGACTTGAAGCAGCATATAGAAAATCTCATTAGACAAGGAAAACTGAGGAACTTCCTTGGACGAGACCAAAGAGATGGGAAAATGAAGGCGAAGGTGGAAGAATCATCACGTCCCCCACTGGGAGAAATAAGGGTAATTATAGGAGGAAACTCGACAGCGCAATCATCCAAGTCAAGGAAGACGTACCTGAAGGTGGTGCAAAACATCCAGCTGTCTGGACGACCTCCCAGGACGAGGGAAGTAGACCAGCAGGCTGTTACGTTCACGGACGAGGAAGCAGGACGACTTCACCACCCGCACGATGACGCGATAGTCATCACCCTACTCATCTCTGACTACATGACCAAGAGGGTGTTGATAGACAATGGCAGCTCTGCAGACATTCTCTACTACCCCGCATTCCAGCAAATGAGGCTAAGACGAGATCAGCTTCGACCAGTGAACTCGCCATTGGTAGGATTCAGAGGAATGAAGGTGCAACCTGTGGGCACCATCACATTACCAGTGGTCGTTGGAACATATCCACAGCAGATAACCAAGGAGGTAAGTTTCCTCGTTGTTGATTGTGCATCGTCATATAATGCAATTATTGGAAGGCCAACTTTGAATAGCTGGAAGGCGGTAACCTCTACCTACCACTTGTCCATCAAATTTCCAATCGAGTACGGAGTAGGCCAAGTACAAGGAGACTAGCTGGCCGCCAGAGAATGCTACTTAGCTATGCAGGCCATGGACGAGCATATGCAGGCAATAAGTATAGACAGGAAAAGGATCGCGGCGGAGCCCACTGAAGCATTAGAAGACGTCCCTTTGGACGATAACCAGCCTGAGAAGTCTACTAGAATTGGGGCGAGCATGGAAGAGGGGGCAAAGCACGCTTTGATTCCATTTCTGAAGAAAAGCCTCAATGTCTTTGCATGGAGTCATGAGGACATGCCTGGCATTGATCCGAGCGTCATTACCCATAGCCTGAATGTGTGTCCCTACTCAAAATCAGTGCGTCAAAAGAAAAGGATTTTCGCTCCTGAGCGAGACAACGCCATTAAGGAAGAAGTACAGAAGTTGGTCGCCGCAGAGTTCATCCGGGAGGTTTATTATCCAGATTGGTTGGCGAACGTGATCATGGTCAAGAAAGCTAACGGCAAGTGGCGAATGTGCGTGGACTTCACTGATTTAAACAAAGCTTGCCCCAAGGATAGTTACCCATTGCCACGCATTGACCAGTTGGTTGACTCGACGGCAGGTCACAGAGTGCTTAGCTTCATGGACGCTTTCTCAGGTTACAACCAGATTCAGATGGATGAAGCTGATCAGGAGAAGACCTCATTCATTACGAGCCAAGGGTTGTATTGTTACAAGGTAATGCCCTTTGGTTTGAAGAATGCAGGGGCAACTTACCAAAGGCTGGTTAATCATATGTTTCGTCCTCAAATCGGGCGAAATGTGGAGGTTTATGTAGACGACATGCTGGTAAAGAGCCAGGACGAGGATAAACATCTGGACGACCTTCAAGAGACTTTTGATACATTGCGGTGGTACAACATGAAATTAAATCCAAGCAAGTGCGCTTTCGGAGTTTCGTCAGGAAAATTTTTGGGGTTCATGGTGTCGCACAGAGGAATTGAAGTAAATCCGGAAAAAATCCAGGCGATACTGAACATGGAACCACCAAAAAATATCAAGGAAGTCTAGTCCTTTACCGGACGGGTCGCCGCCTTTAAAAGGTTTGTCTCGAAAGCTACTGATAAGTGTTTGCCTTTCTTTAAAGTCCTTAGGAAGGCATTTGAATGGACAAATGAGTGTCAAAGGGCCTTCCAAGACTTGAAGACATATCTCATGACAGCGCCGCTATTGAGTCCATCTGTACTTGGGGAAGTGTTGTATTTGTATTTGGCAGTGTCCCCACACGTAGTAAGTTCAGCGTTAGTCAGAGAAGAAGGGAGAGTCCAGAAACCGGTTTATTATACAAGCCGTGCAATGAGAGGAGCGAAAGGACGATACCCGATGATGGAGAAGCTAGCATTTGCACTGATCACGGCTTCCAGGAAGCTGAGGCATTATTTTCAGGCTCACATCATCAACGTCCTAACAGACCATCCCATAAAGAAGGCAATGAACAAGTTGGAAGCTGCTGGACGGTTAGTACAGTGGGCCGTTGAGCTTAGCGAGTTTCATATCAGATACCTCCCAAGGAGTGCGATAAAGACGCAGGCATTGGCAGATTTCATCGCAGAGTTCACCCCCAGCCAGGATGAGCTGGACAAGGACGAAAGTGCTGAGAAATGGGTGATCAATGTCGACGGGTCGTCCACACTATATGCAGGAGGAATTGGGGTTATACTGAAGTCCCCCGAGGGTGACAAGCTGGAGTATGCAGCCCGTCTGCAGTATCAAACTACCAACAACGAGGCTGAGTACGAGGCTCTACTCAAGGGATTGGAGTTGGCTAAGTCCCTAGGGGCGGAGTCGGTAACAATCAGAGGAGATTCTCAGCTGGTCATTAACCAAGTAAATGGAATGTGTGATGCTAAGGAAGATCGAATGAAGAAATACCTCAACAAAGTGAAACGACTTGCACGAAAATTTTCAGCTGTAAGTTTTGTTCAACTATCGAGGGAGGAAAATACGGAAGCAGACGCCTTGGCAAAAGCAGCTTCGGCAGGGGTGACGGACGAGTACGACAACATCCAATACATACCGAGCATAGACATCCCTGACATACAGCAGGTAGGAGGAGGAGAAGATTGGAAGGCTTCCAGAGGACAAGGATGAAGCGAGAAAGTTGAGGGTCAGGGCAGCCAAGTACGTCCTCATAAATGAAGTATTGTACAAGCGAGGTTTTTCCCAACCTTACTTAAGGTGCTTGGCTCCTGACGAGTCAAACTATGTTCTAAGGGAAGTTCATGAAGGAGCATGTGGAAATCATTCAGGAGCAAGGTCGCTAGTCCATAAGATCGTCCGTGCCGGCTACTACTGGCCTACAATGCAGGCAGATGCTAAAGCCTATGTCAAGGTATGTGACCAGTGTCAACGCTATAGCAATGTACCTAGGCAGCCGTCAAAATACCATACCCCAATGATGGCCCCATGGCCCTTCGCACAGTGGGGACTGGATATCCTAGGCCCTTTCCCCGTGGGAACCCGGCACATGAAGTTTCTGGTGGTAGGAATCGATTACTTTACCAAGTGGGTAGAAGCCAAACCTCTGGCAGCAATCACTCAGCAAAATGTGAAAAATTTCGTATGGAAGAACATTCTATGTAGGTTCGGAGTACCCAGGGTTTTAGTATCGGATAACGGACGTCAATTCGACAACGCACCCTTCAGACACTTCTGTAATCATTTCGGAATCAAGAATCACTATTCATCACCCTCCCATCTACAGGCAAATGGGCAAGCAGAAGTAGCGAACCAATCCCTACTGAAAATCATCAAGACTCGACTCGAGGGGGCAAAAGGGATTTGGCCAGACGAGCTACCAGGCGTTCTTTGGGCTTACAGGACGACAATACGAACCCCTACAGGAGAAACCCCCTTTAAGTTAGCCTACGGAAGTGAAGCCGTTATACCGGCAGAAGTCCATATGGCTAATCACCGAGTGATGAAGTATCAGGAAAGAGAGAACGCGGAGCAACTCCGTCTTGACCTCGATCTTATCGACGAGGTAAGAATGGACGCGGAGCAAAGGACAGCAAGATACAAGAACCTTATGGCCAGGCAGCATGACGCCATGGTAAAACCCAGGCAGTTCAGTGTTGGGACCTTGTTCTCAAAAGAGTCTCCTTGGCAACCAGGAACCCAGCTCATGGAAAGTTAGGACCTAATTGGGAAGGACCCTACAGGGTAATTAACTGCAAGAGGCAGGGGTCTTACTACCTGGAAGCTCTGGACGGACGAAAGTTAGAGCATCCCTAGAATGTGGAACACCTAAGGAGGTACTATTAGTAACGAGCAGGGACGAGGGAAATCACTAGCAAAGTTGCAGCTATAACCTATGTTCACTTATACTTACTGTTGTGTTCTTACTACTATTATGGTGTGTTATGAATAAAAAGTGCACTAGTTCTTAAACTTTTGCACCGCTTACAGACCAGCTTATGAAAGGTGAGGTTATGTATTTTTCTTAAGTATTTTAATAAGGCACTAGCTTATAAGCATGTGCCACGTTTGTGAACAATGTTCATGTAATAATATGGTTTGGATTTCTTATGTATTTGATGCATAGATCTAGTTTCCATAATAATGCCCACAAAAGAGGCAAAAGCCTAAGACGAATAGAAATCTTCAGACGTAGAAAAACTCGTCCAAGGCTTTCCTTTAAATAAGGATAAAGCAAAGAGAAATAAGACAAGACATACTCGTCCAAGCTTTTCCTTAAATAAGGATACAGCAAAAGTGCTTTCCTCTAAATCAAGATAAAGCAAAGAGAGAAAGCCAAGTCCCACTCGTCTAAAGAAAAAAGGGGGCAGGCACTATGGCATAACAGAGACGAGAAGCTAGTCAAGACGCCCCAATATTTTGAGATGAGTAAAACATAAAATCCTTGTGGAAAGACGAGAAATAATTGCCTAAGGGACAAGCAAAAGCAATGCAGTCATCATTATCGTCCTAAGTGGGTCGTCTACGAGGAAATCACATAGACGATCATTCAACACTTGGAACAAAAGCATAAATGATAAAAGTAATGCATAAACTCGTCTATGAAACGACAGCAACAAATGAAAATAAACATTCATTAAAGATCAAAGGGTAGATGACCACCGTCCAAAAACCCTTATAAAATAAGCATTAAAAAACAATTGTTAATAAACCCGTCCAGAACACTCTAGATGAGATAATTGTACTAGAATACATTTTAAATTAAAAAAATAAAAAAAGGGAGAGAAGAAGAGAAGAAAACACTTTGACAGGAAATAATAATAAAATCTTCGGATAGCGAGGGCATTAGGCATCGGGGTCGTCCTGGGCAGGCTTGGTAGAGGCATCGTCTTCAATATTGACTTCTTCAGAGCTAGTTTGAAGAAAATAACTAGCAGCACCCCCTAATTGAAGGACGATAGGGCTGAAATCAACCTCTGGAAACCTCTCCTTCGCCTCCATGCGAAAATCTTCAAATCCAGCCGCGTAGTTGGCATCCAGAAGGTCAGTTAATTGCTTCGAGACCTTGAATTCCTCCACAGCATCGTCTTTAGCCTTCTCAAGGGAGTTGCTTAACTCGTCAGCCTTCCTCTGAAAGTGGTCAAGACGAGTGTCTTTCTCCACTATGTCAGCACTTAGCTCCTCGATGAGGTCCAGCAAACCCTTGGCCTCGTCCTTAGCCTTAGCCGCTGTTTCAACCCAGCCTTTGCAGTCATCCCTGACTTCCTGTATCCTCCTCTCCAATAAAAGCCTCGTCTTATCCAGCTGAGTGGCCTGCCTGGATGCAGTTATGAACTTTGACATGGCCTGCACGAGCAATTGCGAATTTTCGTATTAAGCAAAGCAAATAAGCTTAATGATGAGGAAAACATAAAAATAAAAAAATAAAAAACGAGAAGAAATTTATATCAATTACCTTGAAAATATCGTGGACACCTGAGTGTTCAAATTATTTCAAGGACATGTTATAGCATGCAGCCACGTCCTCGCCAAAAACTGCTTTTTCAAACCTCTCCCAGGCCAAGTCCTCACTCTCAAGGAGGTTTGACGTGATTTCAACAGGAGTTTGGGACGAGGTAGGAACACTAGTTTTAGGCGAAGGAGGGTGAGTAGGCTCAGACGGCTCCACATCAAGAATCTGGATGGACGGCGATTGAGATGGAGGAGGAACAGGGACAGCAGGAGAGACGACTCCAGGCTTGGACGACCTCCTATTCTTCGCTCTCCGGCTGGGGAGATTTTCAAGATTAATGGCCTTCGACAGGCTTCTCTTGTCACCAACAGCAGGACGAGCTCTAGTTTCGACGTCTTGCCTAGTAGGCTTGTCCGCGACTCCCTTGCCTTTGTTCTCCTTCATGGTAGCCATCCCTACAAAAAAAAAATAGACGAATAAATCAACAAAATGTGCCTATGACGGCATGATTAAGTTGATGGCAAAAAAAAAAAAAAAATCCCAAGGCAAAAATTTACGTCGACGGATTGTGATTTCGTGAGCTAAGGCTTCTGGAGAAGGTTCTGGGCCAAGTCCCCAAGTCGCAAGACGTTGAAGGGTGACCAAAGAATGGAAGTCCCTCTCTGGGTGGAGACGAGCCTTTTGAACACGTCCCAAATAAAACTTGTTCAAGGACGGCCTTCTAACACCTGCAGAAAGGACGAGAAGCTTAGTTAGTGTAAAAAGACATGTGATAAGGGAGATGTTACAACGGTGATAAGCATACCTTCAGGATGAAGGTTCCCTAACTCTCCTGTATAAGGGGCAAATGGATCCCTGCCCACCTCAACAGGGCGCCCTGCCCAAAAACCTGAGACGAAGAAAAACTCCATCTTTCAACTCCTTTCCGATGTAACCAATGACTTTATAATCCTACAATCTCTTCTCCTGGCTGTAAACTGATAAAAGCCCCGAGATTGGCCAATTTCAGAGGGTTTGTAGCAGAAAAGGAATTTGTCCACGGTAAGAGGACAATCCCCTTCAAAAACCTCTCTCCACAAAATTTGCATAGAAACTATTAGTCTCCATGCATTGGGATTAAGCTGACACAGCGCTAAACCCAATCTAGTGAGCAACTCCCTAGCGAAGGCATTGAGAGGCAACCTAAGACCTCCTAGGAGATAGGCTTCATAAACTCGAGTGCCAAAATGAGGTTGGCAACACCACTCGTCACGGACGGCCAACCTAGGGCTTAGCTCGTCTGGAATTTGATACCAACTCCTAAGAGAAGCTAATTTTCTCTCGTCTGTCTTAGCAGGAACCCCCATAGCACAGCTGTATATGGTCTCAACCTCGTCCTTTTGAGTGGACGAGGGCGCACCGGAGGGACCAGCTCCAGACCCAGACGCCACTCTCGTCCTAAATTCCTCTTGGAAGACTTCTAGGGGAACCCCAGGAACCCCAGAAACATACTCGTCCGAGGTATTACCCCCACTACTACTACTATCACTGCTAGAACCACTGTAGCTAGTTGAATTGTGGTATTCATCTATCTCCCTATCAACACTATTACTAGACGAAGAAACAACTTCTGACATTGTGGAAATTCAAGGGAAACCTAAAGACGAGCGTAGAGAAAATACCTGGCTCTAGACGAAGGAAAACTAGGGACGCTGGAATACTTCTAGACGAGTCGATGGACGAGAAATGTCAAACAAGAAAATTTGGAAAAGTGGAGAGGGTATGGGAGGAAATCCACTATTTATAGGCATTGAAAAATGAAACCTGAAATGAGGCACTCAATCAGGAAGAACCACGTGGCAACTTCCTCGAAAACTTAAAATGACACAACGGTTAACCCATATAATGATGACGCGTGGCGCGATCTGGAGTCACTAGAACCCCACCGTATAGATCGAGACACGTGGGGTGGCATAATGAGACGTGTCTAAAAACCAAAAGCTTTGGACGACCCTCGGACGAAGGGGCAACTGATGGGTACTGATTTTCACCTTGAAGTCGTCCATAGAGGTCGTCCGTGACCTAACAGTATTGTAAGCACCCCAGAAAACCTTACCTATAACCATCTCGTCCGGAGAAGAAGAGACTAGGATGAGGTCATCGTGACCAAGGAATGAGACGCTCGTCCAGGGTGTCGGCGATTTCATCCTTAATAAATTCGTTCGTAGACGGAACGACCCCTATTCATGAGCTAAGCACACTCGACAAGGGGATACTAGGACGAGGGTATCATACTTAGGAAAATCTCCGAGTATAATGTGACAATTTCTTATTTTACGCATAACTTCCAAGTAGCCGTTGTAGTGCATAACTCCTAAACGGTTATGGAAGTTATTTTTAAATACTTACGCCTCCTTGAATCCAGGGGAGGTTATAATTGCGATAACCGTCTATTAGAACACTATATAAAGGCTTATTCAGACAAAGCAAAGGTATGTGATGACTCCCAAAAAGTTGGAACTCCAAAAATATAGAGAGAAAACTAACTTTGCCATCGGAGGGTTCTTGGCCGGCAGCCCCGGTCACCTTTGATCGCTTTTCTTTCTTTTTTCAAACCGTTGAGAGAGCAATTGGTCCTTTCAAGTCCGAAGCATCCAGCCTACTGATTTTCTTTGCATCATCAATGACCATTGCAAAATCAATACTAAACAAGTATCTATTCATGCATCAAAATACAAAGAGATAGTAGAAAAAAGGAAGTAAAGAAAAGGAAAACTACCTCTTGCATGGACGTACTCTTTTTCTCAATAGAATATTTTAGGGTTCAAAAAAATTTATGCAATTGTCTTTAAAATATAAAAACCCTAGCCTTTAGAGAAAGAATATCAGAAAAGGGAGTCAAAAATATAGGTATTCTAAGAGTGTAAAAACGTATCCCCATTCAAAGCGTAAAAAAAAAAGGTGTTGAATTATGAGACCTAACCTCTATTTATAGGGGTTAGAAAACTCTAAAAAATAGGCACAGATGATTAGAATGTGAATTCGGACGCATCCTTTTGCAAAAAGATCAAAAATTGTGTGTCTTATTATCACCTGAAGGCCGTTGGGCCAAAGCCCAAAAAGGGGAAATTCGGCCCTTTTAGAGTGCCGTTCGGCACTCCAAAAGTGCCGAATTGGCTCTTGGACATAGAACGCTCTTTCGTGTTCGAGTGCCTTTTGGACTCTTCTTCTAGGGTTTTTTTTATTTGATCCTTGCACCTAGATGTGTTTTCATCCTCCATCCATGATTTTTTTTTTCTTTTCTAGATAATTAAGGCTTTTTAAGAACAATTATCTTGTAGATAAATATCCTAAAAAATTCAGATTATCCATAATTTTATTGTTATGCAATCTTCCCTTTTATTCCTATTCATGCAACCCTATTTCAAACACTAATTATCAACCAATCACAAAATTATTTAATTAATTTTAATTGTTCAGCCAATCAGAATTAATCTAAATTAATCGTGTGTGGTCGACTCTACCTAGACACAATGCATATGGATGGTACAAACTTGATCATGCGATATCTTTCGATCCAATGGTTCGATTTAGAAACCTGACACACCGTTGCGACCGCTAGAATCTCAAGATCATTGTTATGTTATGCAATGAATAGACTGATGCATGCAATGCAAGAACAAATTGGTGCATATGATGCAAGAACAAATTGATGCATGTAATACAAGAATGATTTTTGAATACATGGATGGTCATTCCAGTCATCTTCTTCCTTGATTAAATTATGGGTGCAAAATCAAGTGTCTCCACATACATTTAAACACACACACACACAAAACATGTTAAGTATCACATCAAAATACATAAGGAAACAAATCAAACATATTATACTAAACATAGAAAGTTCACAATTAAATTAAACATGCAAGGAAATATATTAAAATAAACCAAACATGGCAAGATTGGCTAAAATAAAAAGAAAACAATTAAACGTATTGAATAACCTAAAACAAAGTCAAACAAATCACAAAATAATGAAAATTAACTAATCAACATAAAACAAGGTTTTTGCCCTAATCTAGGTTAGGGGTGAGTACGCACTCAACCATGCGTACACTTAGTTGAAACCATGCGTGGGCATTCTTGAGCATGCGTACACATCCTTAGCACAGAATTTGCAAAAATCACATTTTTGCATATTTAATCAACCAAAGATACAGCACATGACTAACCTAAAAGCACAAGGAAAACTAAAAACTAATCTAACATGAATAACGAGAACAAACCATTATCATAAACAAATAATTATAAAACAAAACAAGATATATATAATATGATCACATCAAAAGGAAGAGCATGTCAATCTAACCTAGGAATTGAAATAACAAAACAAGAACAAAAGAACAAATTAAAATCAACCCAAGATCATATTAGAACATATCAAAACGAATAAGAATCCGCATACACATCAAACATAACAAGTTAAAGAAATTATATCAAGAACTTGAATAAATCATATTAAACAAAGAGGGAATTCATGGAAGAACAAGTTTTAGAAAATATGGAGGCAAAAAATAAACTCTCTTTAGTTAGGGTTTGGATTGGAGACATAAGGTGTGCATTTATATAAATAAACTAGAGTTTTGGGGGCTTTTTGGAGGGTTTTTGACATTGGGCTCAATCCCCATCAAAGAATGAAGTTTTAGGCCCTAAAAATTGAAGTTATGAAGTTATGGAATGCAGCATTAGCACACATACACGACATTGCACACTCATGGTTCCAAACACGCAATCGCAGAATCCTAAAAATTTGATGACATCGCTAACTTGACTTTAAATGATCATAACTCACTCATGTTAAATCTAAATTACACAAAATCTATGTTCAAATTAAAGCCCAAAAGGTCTACTTTCCAATGAAACAAATCTCACTTCAAAATTCTTTGTAGATCAAATGTTATGATCAAAACAGTTAGAAAATATCATTTTTCAGCATCATTTTCAATGCAACTCGAGCACTTTTGAGTTGTGATTACTTTCAAATTATTGAGAACATTTTAATTACCCTTGTTTGATATATGTCAAGCTCATCAATGGAGTTAAGGACCAAAGGTTATTAACGAGTACAAAATGAGTTGTCTACATCCAAATCACAACAAATTTAAAGTCAAGACACTACTAAGCAAACCACCCACCAAAATTAATAAATCTGCTAACTCAGTCTGCGAAATTACCCAGGAAATTCAACAAACCATAAACCAAATCTAGTCACTCGCACTACTAGATCTTGTCAGTCAGGGCCAAAGAAGAAAATGGACTACTCTTTTATAGGTTTTGGTTGAGAGAGAGAAGATTGTGGCTAGGAAAATAAAGGAGAACCACCACTAGGAGTGGCGGTGGTGGCTAACAACGACGGTGAGCAAGGACAGTAGATGAATGAGAGAAATAGAAGAAGCCAAAAGCAGTAGACATGAGAGAGAGAGAGAGAGAGAGAGAGAGAGAGAGAGAGAGTCAAATAATGATATACAAATGAACAGTAACCTTACACAGTTACTATAGCTCATTTGTAAATTTGCACAATTTTGAAGATGTTGATGCATGTGATTTTTAATGTTGAATAAGTAAAATTGACCACTTATTTTATTTTTTTCTATTTTAGATGAGCTTGTGCAAGTTATAAAAGATAATTTGAATTCCTTAGCTTTTTTTACAGGAAAAAAGAAAAAGTGATAAAATATAGTCATACCTTAAAACCCATGATAAAAAATACTTATACTTATGTTTTACATTTCCTCCAATAAGAGATTGCCATATCTGTTTTTTACTTAAAATTCAACATATTTTACCACACCTAATAACATCACATTAGTATTTTACTTAAAACCTAAAATATGGTGCTTATTAAGATGTTATCATATGTGATAAGATGTATTTATGTTTTAATAACATGATAATGTGGCATGTCTTGATATACTGGAGGATGTAACCAAAGGGTTTACACCAAGTCCTTATAGAACTTATAAGCTCAAAGCATTCACATCAACTTGTGCAAAAATGTCTATTTTAAGTTTTAACATAAGATCCTACTTTTTCAATTTTACACAGCTACTTTTTAAAAACACTCACATTAGATTATCTATTCTACATTTATTTTTTTACTATTTAAATAATTGAGGTGATAGAGAGGAAAGATAAGAAGCAAGAGAAATGAATTAAATATTGATACGCACATGAAAAGTTTTAACAGATACTGTAACTAGAATATAAATTTTCACAATTTTACATGAGCTAATGTGGGTAGTTTTTGAAATTGAATGTGCAAAATCTACCCCTTAAGCTATTATACGTACATTGACTCATGTGAGGGCTCTAAAAAAATTATCGAAAATGAGATTGTTCGGAATTGGTGCTTCTCAATACACATGATTTCAAAATAAGCTCGAGTAAAAGGGAGTAACAAGAGATGTTGTGGTCCAGTTGGAGATTGTAGATCTCCAACAGTGATGATGCTAGGGTCACCTAGCTGGTATATGTTTTTGATGGCTTAAAGCATCATAAAGAGTAGGGTTGTACATCAAACTCACCAACCTGGTGAAATCAACTTAACTTGACATCTTGGGTTGGTTTTCATGGGAAAGTGAGTTGGAATTTTATTTTGAGATTTTGGTTGGGTTAGGTTTGGGTTAGTAATATTTTCAACCCATTTGATCCAACCTGTCATATATAAGTTTATTTTACATCCTTATTTTGATTTTTTTGGATGATTGTTTTTTGATATTTTGAGAGTTGGTTTGAATGAATTAGGAAATTAGAAATATGATTTAGGCATATTATATGAATTATAATAATTCTTTTAGAAAAAAAAAAAAAGCTTAAATAGTTTATGAAACGCCAAATTTTTACAAGGCATGAAACATGTAAACACAACCCATTGATCCAATCTGACCCAACGCAACCTATGTGGGATTGGGTTGGTCTTTACACATGTGATGGATTGAAAATTTGTCAATCCAACAAAGGTGGGTTGCGTTGAAACAAACCTCCAACCTAAATCATGCACACCCCTTCTAGTGCATCGCTAATTGAACTTGTTCTTAAGGAATATTCGTTGTTCGGAGTGCCTACTTCTAAAACCTAAGGTGGCAACATTACCCTCTTTTTTCTTCTTTCACGGGAGTACTAATGAGCATGTAATTAATAAGTGAGAAGAAATGAGATTATGTAAGGAACGTGATGTGGTCTTGGTGTTTCTTCTCATGGGGATATTGGGCTTTTGCCTTTATTTTGCAAAAATAATAGCAATATGTCCATGTTTTGAAACTATTTAGATCTGTGTCTCTGTTTTGAAACTCGATTTTAACAAAATTAAGTTACAACTAGAATTCGACATTAGCAATGTTGAATTCTATGCATATTTTGCCACTTTATTTATATATAAAAAAATTTAAGTGAAACTCGACTTTGCTAAAGTCGAGTTTCAATTAAAAATTTACATATAACTCGATTTTGAGGATATCGATTTTATAACGAAATCGATTTTGTTAAAATCGGGTTTCAAAAATAGATACGGACCTAAATAGTTTCAAAACAAGAATATATTGCAGTTATTTTTGCAAAATAAGGGCAAAAGCCAATATTTGCTACTTTTAGTTTTAGCATCTGTAAGTTGAATTAATATGTGAATTATAATAAAACTTTGAAATTAAAAAAGTGCTTAAATGGTTTACGAAAACCCTAATATTTTTTTTTATAAAACGTGAAAACGTAAGCACAATTTAGTGATCTCACTCAACTCAATTCATCTAAATTGGGTTGGTTTTTACATATAATATGTGATCATTGGTTTTCAACTTGGGAAGGGTAGGTTGCATTGAAACAAACCTCCAAAGCAACATATATTGGAGGAAATACAAACCTTTATAATTGACAAGCTTAATACATTGAAAGAAAAATTATGAAACACGTCAAAAAAAGGACTGATATAATAGTAATTCTGTTATTATTTAAGTGTGGATGTCAATTTAAAGAGTCGTGTGAGTATTGAGTAATGAGTATTGGTTATCGTGAGGGATAACGACGAGACAAGGGTACAGACTGGAGAGTGGAGACTACGAAAATTAAATTACAAACAATCAGCTCACAATAATTCCCCATTGAGAGTGAAGGGGCCCACACTATAATAATAAATAATAATTTGAAAAGAGTGAAAGAGAGCCCCAATAAGCATATATTATATGGGTTAGGCCAATGTAAATAAACAATTAAAAAAAAAGAAAAAAAGATCCCAAGTACAAATGATTGCTGCTGTATAGATTGTCTCCTATGGATGGTGCAGCGTGTCCCTAATGTTGGCCCCACAGTTTGTCGATGTATGTATGATCTACCGCTATCATTATTCATCGTTTCCTCGTTGGTAAGTGTATGTTATATATGTTATGTTATGTATTCTTTCTCTTTCTCTTTCTGCTTCTCTTCTATCTTCGCCTCCCGCTCTCTCTCTCTCTCTCTCTCTCTCTCTCTCTCTCCACCTCACGTCATTCCTCTGACTCTCGCCCCCATCTTTCATCGTTGCTTCTTCACTCACGCGTTAGTCACGTGACCAATGTCATCCTGTCCTATTAGGGCCTAATTGGTAGCAAATTTTAAGTATTTATGTTTAGAGTATTCATAATATAAAAAATGTGTTTGTTATCATATTTCAAATAATATATTTTAAAATATAAAAAATATAATTATGTATTTGATATGTATATATAAAATCATAATATCTTAATTATTAATAATAAATTTTTGTTAAAACTTCATCCCTTCTTTCTTTTAAGTATGTGTTAGTTTATTATAAAATATTATTATTATTTAAAAATAATTTTAAAAATTAAAAAAATTGTAGAAATACGTTTTTACAATATTTAATATGGAAGAAGAAAATAATAATAATTACTTTTTTAGAATAATACAATCATTTATATCATTATAATCAATATATTTTAAGTTTCAAGCTTTTGATAAATAGCCACCGCGTACCTTTGGTTGGTGTGATGGTCACTCCACAAGTATAAATGTTTGTAGGGTGTGGGAGACAAGGACTGGGGTTCAAGTCTCCAAGAGGAAGCTTCACACACATATACACTTAAATTAGGCTAGAGTAGAAATTCTATCTTGTATAAAAAAAAAACTTTTGATAAATATGAAAAAAATTTAGTTAGTGGCATCTACTCTATCATAATTATTTTTTATTATTTCGATAATATATTAATTAATTTTTAGTGTAGCCGAATTCTAAATATTTACGGAATATGAGAGGAGGTTTAGACTTTTTATAATGTAAAAAATAAGACAGATACTCATCAATAGTACCTATCCTTATCACTATAATACATTAATACCCATTATTATTATGGCACATTGAATGCCACAATCATGTACTTTTCGGCACTAAAAGCGCCACAATTGGCATTGTTGAATACATCAGCAAATAACTTTAACAATATACCAGAAACATAAAATAAAAAAATAAAAAATTGAAGTGATAGTTTTTACATGCAAGCATGCAGCAACATAACTACTTTGGGAACAAAGCCTCAAATTATTTTAATAATTTACAATTAAGTTTTTATATTATATTTTATCTAGTTTATCTCGTTGCTATAGTCATCAATTCATCATTTTTCTGTTTTCAAAATTGCTTTTTTAAAAGAAAAAAAAAAAATCAGAATTAGGTTTCATATAGGAAATGATAACATAATTGTATTTATATGTGAAAATTTAGGGTAGACTCTTGAGATATAGTCAAGAAAATTGTTGCAGAACTTATTATGAAATTAATCATAGATGATTTTTCAGGATTTAAAAAATATTAAGTTAAACTTTTATATATATGGTTAGAGGTGAGGAGATTTGAACATTAAATGTCTCTGTTAAAAATATCAAGAAGTACCAACCAATTGAATTATAAAGCTCTTGAAAAATTAAGAAATGTATTAAAAAAATTAATATATATTTTTATTGTTAATACCAAACAGACACTATTTTCATTCTTTATGCATTAAATCTTTATTTTTGGTTTCTCTAGGTAGGAAAACATTACTCCTTACCGTGCATCTGAATGAAAATTCGATTAAATCAACCTCCCAAAAAGATTCTTGTATCATATCTCTATCAACTGTGATTATCATAACCAAAACAATATTTAATTTAAATTTAAGTTCCATGCTAAAATAATGGAG
This sequence comes from Castanea sativa, assembly GCF_040712315.1. NCBI lineage: Eukaryota > Viridiplantae > Streptophyta > Magnoliopsida > Fagales > Fagaceae > Castanea > Castanea sativa. The sequence continues at coordinate 24,832,956 of NC_134021.1, read as the reverse complement.
AGATTCACTCCGCCAAGAGCATGGAAAGGATTATTAATTTTATGTTCAATACATCAGTGCACTGAATATGATATAATGCAAACACGTGTCCAACATTGGATTAAAGTCGTGTCTCATAAAAAAGGGAGACGCTTTAAAAAGTGTATGATATAGAAATCCTATAGAATTACTCTTCTCCTCCCTTAAAAACCCTTTGTTAACTTAAGCATTAGAGAGTCTTCCACTAGCACCAACCCAGCCAATCTTTGATTTTTCCTCTTCCCTTCTTCTTCCTTTTTTAATTTTTGTTCTCCTTTTTGCGGGTATTCATGAACAATGTGACAACAACAATCAATTATATTATCAATTATCATCATCTATAGGAAACAATAATCAAGTTTCCCTAGATAGACTAAAGATCAAATGGTTATATTGTTAGAACCAGATCCAATATATATATAGGAGAGGCCAAGGCCTTCACAACAAGAAAAGCCCCGTGTGACTGCCCTTGAACAAATTGAGGGAGTTCAATAATAAGTAATAACCAATAAAATATGTATTTCATATATATATATATATATATATATATATTGGGGTTGCAATTTAAAAGCATCACAGATATTTCGTATTATCACCACTTTTGTCCATTCTAATATGAACAGGAATCATCATTTTTGAAAAGCTATATGCATCTCATACGTATCGAACACATCAAAATTAAAATAGAATCTACTTCAATTTTTGCGTATATATGCCACGTAAAACTACGAATTTAAAACTTGTATCAAGAAAGTACATAACAACAAAGAAAAAGATCTTTGTAAATAACTCTTGTATCTCATTGGTTTTCATCTCAATGACTATATTTACAGGGATGGGATCATCCTATTTTGAAAATTCCCTAGACTCATGCAAGCTAGAGAGGACAAGAAAAATCTAAATTGTCTCTCTTTCTTTCTGAAGTCAACTCCCTAGTGAGATTTTTTTTTCTCAACAAAGACTCTTGTCATATTAAAGACCTTTTAAGTGGTCGACAACCCTGTGATGCTATATACATACAGCTTGAGATTGGACTAGGAAAAAATTGAACCTAGTGAAACAGATAGTTCTTATCTCTTTTTTTAACACTATATCTTAAGCTCTTGAGTGTCCAATTTAATCCCTTGATTTCTTATATTTTTGGCATCTAATTCCATAGTATATAGATTTTGAACCAAATACTTTAATGAGTGTGAGTTATAAAGGTTTAAAGTATGTGCTGTGTATCCAAAAATGAGATCCTTTTGGATATACATCACTGTTAATTTCTTTAAAATCTTCTCTTCTTATGTGTGTGTTAAAATACTTAGGAGCTGTTTGGTAAAGTAATTTGAGATGAGATTTTTGTAATTTTTTGAAATTGCGTGGGTGAAAAAAAATTCCATCAAATATATCTCAATGGGATATTTCTTGTCTTGTAAAAAATTTATAAATTTTATCATGAAGAATAGAGTTGACACAACATAATATGTGATTGTGCAACATTGAACTATTGATCATATAAGATTTCACTTTCGTATAATCAAAGTATCCTACAATTTATGTTTCAAATCACCTTCTTTTTAGGATGAAGAGATAATGCACTTATCAATCATGAGTTCTTATGTTCAAGTGACCGTAATTTATACAACAACTCACAACAACAGTAATAATAATTTATATCTTTTGTACATAAATCTTATCAATATACCTAAATTACATACAATATAACCTATGGAGTATTCATCATATGAATGCATAATATCTAATTCATATACTCTTCAACAATAAAACACATTTATTAATTAAAATCATCGTACAAATAGGATACTATATATGACACATTTCCCAACTATCACATGTTGTATGAATCCATTATACGTACATTTATCTATTGAACAAAGATCACATATTCCAATCTTCTAAATTATATTCCACTAATTTCAATATGTCATTTGTTCACCTTCTTATAAAGTCGCTAAACCCAAAAAAGAAAAGAAAAGAATATATATATATATAATAGAGTACAAAAGAGAGACCGAAGTTTTTTTTAAATTTTTCATTCCTCACCTTGCCTGGCAAGTATCTGAACAAAATAGTATTTCATGGGATATGCGTGGATTTTATGAGAATTAATGATATATTGGACCACGTTCAAATCCAAACAACAGACAACCTTGGTTTCCCTTTTTTGTTTATTTAGAATTTCCTTCAATCTCCATTTTTTCAACAGTAAAAGTAATAAATTTGTCTTGAGAGCTTGGACTTCCTCGCATGATACATCTGACATATCATCATTTATAAACAATATGGATTTTAATCCTGTACTCAAAATTTCAGGACATCACAGGATAATTGATGACATATTAATGATTTGCATTATGTGAAGTACTTTACTCTTATTTTACTTTATTTATTATTATTTTTTTTTTGGGAAAAATGGGTGGTTATAGTTTAACATAGCATTTTTCTTCTTAAATTTGATCATCTACCATGATGGTCCACAGTCAAAGGTGGTGACCCGTGCATCGAAACCTTTGATAAAAGCTATTTTAAGTAATGGAAATATCATGCAGGTCAAATAAACCGTTCTTATCACATCCTTAGCCTTAGCCACAACAAATCATAATAGAATATTATAGCCTTATCTTAAAAGCCAAAAAAAAGAAGAAGAAGGAAATTTGTAACACAATCTAAGAGAAATTTGCTGTCATCTAAATGATAATCTCAAAGAGAAATGTTAGGATAAGCTGCAAACCTTCAATGACAGCTGGGAGACAAATCTAATTTTGACGGTCAATGCGGAAACTTCAGCAGGATTAGAATTTACTTTTCCTACCATGTGAACCGTGAGTTTTAGGTTTGAAGTCTAAGATCAAACTACATGGAGATGGAGTCATGGACCGTTCCTGATTCTTGGATTAGAACTTTGAATTTAGGCATACATAAAATGTAAGTACATATAGTAGAAAACATAGTCAAAGAAGCCTACATACTTTCCTTCTTTATCTTTCTGTGCGACTCAAGAACGGGTGGTTTTAGGATCACAATTTTTTTGGTCATAATTCTGGCGTGATTGTGAGTTGGTGTTTATCATTTTTACGTACTTCCATTTTTTATCTTTCTGTGCGACTCAAGAACGAGTGGTTTTAAGATCATAATTTTTTTTTTTATTATTCTGACGTGATTGTGAGTTGTTGTTTATCATTTTTACATGAATTTATTAATTTTTCACCATCGCTCATAACTCATAGTCTATCACATGGAAGTTGGAGCAACAAAAGTTGTCTCTTAGATTTTCTCATAAAGAACATTTAACCAATTGGATGAGATATCCCTTAGATTATGACCCGTTCTAGGCCAGGAGTGTCTTTTCCGATCCTTTTTAATTACAAAAGGTAGGGTGTTACTGTGTGAGCTGCAAAAACATCACATAATTGATGCATGAAATGATTGGCTTTTAGATATTCCAAAATGGGACCATTCACCTAATATGACCAGGTGGAAGGCCATCTTATATCAGAAATGCATGTGAATGCCCATTCATAACATCAAGTTAGGCTCTCAACTATGTTTTCTAGCAAATGATTGGTGGTTTTTTCTGTGTCTTTTGAGCACGATCATCTGTCATAACCCTTCAACTATAAGATTGTTTGGGCATCCAATATACAAGTCATGATGCAATTTGATTAGGGTGACTTTTCGATTCACTGCTTTCTTTTCAGAATTCTCGCTTGGAAAGGAAAAGCATGGCTTATTACAACAACAACAAGACACATTATTTAAACTTAATGTGGTAAATGATTCTCAAAAGAAAAAACCTTCATTTGGTAATTCAATGCATGCCCTTGGCATTGAGTACAAGAAATTCTTAGGTTGGACCAAATGATAGCAACGTCCTAATTCGATAAATTTTCTACTCCTTTACTCATGAGAAAATATCAAGAAGTCAAACTAAAGCATGAATAAATACAATTGCAATCTGCAAATCTTCCAGCTTACTAAGCATTTTCAAAACATAGAAATGTGATACTTCCAGCTTTCACATAAATATTGGGTCATAATATCAAAATATCAACATGAAGGTAATTGTTTTTCTTAGATTGAAGTGAGAATATAATTTCTTCATGTTGTTTGACCGAATCATAATTTGGTTTAAGAACTTTGAATGGTTACGTTTAACCCCCAAATTTTGGACTAAAATGCCGTTGACATTCCATCCAAATATGCATTTTCTCGCATGTGGGACATGAGGCCTCCTAAAATTTTATTTTATATCAAAATTTAGGAATCAAAATATAGCGATTGAAAAGTTTGCGGGACTAAATTGTTATAGAGCCAAATCATAACAAAGTAACCTCATTAAGAAATAAAGGGATAAATTTTTCCACATAAAGCAAAATATTTAATTTGCACTAAATCTTAACAATTTTATTTTAATCCAAACTTATATTAGGTCAAATAAATAAATTGAACTCCCTCCGTCTTATATTATGGATCTTGTTTTAGAAGACTAGACTTTTTAAGTAAAACATGATTGGGAAAAGTTAAGGAGTAGTACTAGTTTAGAAAATAATTTTAACAACTTTTTGTGGGAAAAAAAGAAGGCAAATAACTTCTTCCATACACCTGTTACCAAATAATTAATTAACAAATACTCTAAGGATGCTTGTTAACAAAACCCAACATTATTTAATACATTGTCTTTCAAATAAAAAATAAGCTTCCACAATTATTATCTTTAATTTAAACACAAATGAAAACAGTTGTCAAGAGATTTATAACTTAGTTGCCTAGCTTACTTTCCTTTATTAGGAGAATCATGATTCGATCCCACATCTCACATTCTACTAATTATCAAATTATCCAAAAAAAAGTTATTAAATTTTGATATAAAGTCAAGAGTAAGTTCGATAACTTATTAACACTATGTCCATAAATTTTTAAAAAGAAGCAAATTTTGAGATATCTTAAAAATAAAAAAATTAAAAAAAGAGAAGAAGAAGAAGAAGAAGAAGAAGAAGAAGAGGACCAACAATATGTGCTACAAATTAAAGAATTTGCATTTTAGAAACCACTCGACTTGCGTAGTAACCTAAAAATAATAATATGATTATCGTCTATTTGATGAGCATCAATTTAAAAACAAATTTGTTAAAATTAATACCAAATCTACTAGAAACTGATGTCTTAATGATTAAGATTGGTACCACTTCAACGACTTAGTAAATAAATATCATAATTAATTATTATTATTTTGTAATCAATGACATTGACATATCAATTTCTATGATTTCTATAATAAAAATTCAGAGAAATTACATGAATAGCTTGGAGTTTATATATTATTTAAAATTAGGTCCCAAGTCTTTAATGCTGTTACTTATAGTCCTAAACCTATACAATCATTTCAATTTAAAGTCTCAGTCCATAGTTATTAAACCTAAATATGCAGTTTACTTGGTTTTAGAGTTGGGTCATTGGGTCACTGGTTCAATTAATGGGTTACTAGTTGAACCATAGAATCAAATAAAAATATATAAAAATAAATTTGAGAGATCACATAATAAATATTCAAATTGAAAAAAATAGGCATGCTTAAATTACCAATTAAAATTAATTCTAAAAAACCTGCTGCCTAATATAATTTCAAAATTAAAATTTCACAAATAATAATACTATATAAAATAAAAGGATGCTATACAATTGCAGCCAAGTCTTATTAAATAAAATCCTATTTCATGTCTTAAAAAATATATCTATTTATTTTCTAAATTGACAAGTTAACAAGAGAATATCTTCTCAAAACAATTAGCCATTTTCACTCTTTGGTCTACACACTACAAAATTGCAATCATGAAAATAGAGGTACAGATGCATAACACAATAGGATAGATAGATGGGAACAACACTCACACTGCAATGCAGTTCCTTTTTCTTCATTTTTTCCTTTTAAGTTTTTAACTCTAGTATATTACTGAATTGTCTCATTTTATATATCAGATAAGTAGAAAATAGTACTGTAATAGATTTATAATGATAATCTTTTTAGAGTTATAAGATTGATTGGGTGAAAATAACTCCTCCAATTTGCGCTGGTTGCAGAAAAATCCACAACCCAGTTAAACAAGTGGACCAATTTAGGTATTGGTTTACTAGGTTACTGGTCCAACATCCTAGACTTGTCCCAATTTAATTACTATGCCCAATCCTTCTTCATGATTTATTTCCTTTATTTTGAGCAATAACGAAGGGAGAAAAAATAGAAACCGTTGATAAAATCTTGTGTTTTATACAGGTAATCAGCTTTAATTTTCTAGCAATCACTCTTTCACTTTAAACTAAAAAATTTTCTCACTCCTTTCTTTATTTTTGTAATCATCAAATTGATTTATGAACAATTATATAATGAAATCATATAGATGCATAGTTTAATTAATTGTTCCCCCATTTTATTATTTATTTATTTTTGCTTCCTTAACAAAAAATGGACATTGACATTGAATTGAAATATTTTTTCAAAAGAAGAAAATTAATCTCTAAAATATAGTGTATCCTTCAAGATGTTTTTAATAATTGCTCATCAAATTTATAATATAAATACTCAATACTATGACTCAGAAAAAAAGGAGTATTGTCTATGCCTAATTAGTAGCCTTGACCAAATCACTAGTAGAAATTCTATATGGCTAAATGATTGCCAAAATGGTGATTAGGAATGTAGGAAGGAGTGGTTGGTGTGGCTTTTCCATGGGTCACCTTTATCCCACGGTTCTAGGGACCCACCCAATAATTCACACATATTTATATATCTCTCACTTTCTCTCTCCCTCTCCAACTTATCATTAAAGCCTGCATGACTTCAATAATTGCAATGATCCCAAAAGCATGACATATCTGACCTGGTCACATCCTCTAGATGTGTATTTTAATTACGACTTGTTTGAAAAGCTAACCCACGCGCGTGGGACCACACACATCCCTCCCTTCCCCCTCCTCCTTTTAATCAAACATCACCACCACCCAAAACAAATACATATATACAAAATTTTAAAATGAAACCAATGCCTAGGACCAAGTACATCTATTATGGCTTCATTGGATACCTAGATGTTGGTGGCTGCTCTTCTAGTTTCAACTTTCAAGAAGAGAACCCAGGGGGTTGGCTGAGTTGGTAGAGCTCTCAGCCTCAGGGTGCTTATCTTGGGCTACCTGGGTGTCTTTCACAGGTTCGAGCCTATACCTGCACTTTGAAACGAATTTCCCGCGAGTCTTTACCCCTTCGCGGCTCCCGCACGAACAGTGATTAGTCTGCAGTTGAAAGCGCGAGATCTGCGCAAAAAAAAAAAAAAACTTTCAAGAAGAGCAAATTTTGGAACTAAGCTCCCTTTTTTTTTTTTTTTTTTCAAACTTTATTATAATGACACGCTACAGTAGATGGTGAATAGTGGATAAAAAATTAGTTATTTATGTAAAATTGATAAATAATTATTTATAATCCGTGATGTTAAAATTGTAGTAAAATTGATGAAAAAAAATAATCTTAAAAACAAAATAAGAGAAATGCTAACGAATGTCTTATGATATTATTTAATAATCAATTTAAAGAAAGTTTTTATGAAAAAAGAAAGAAAAATAATTAATTTTTTAACAATTTTTTTCATTTTTAATAAAAGTGATGTCAAAATTTTTCTAAAATAAATTGTTAATCAATGTCTAAGGACATTCGTTAATATAACTAAAAAAATAATATATTTATGTGATAGTAATAAATAACTTACCTTAATATGTTAAGATTAGAACTGTGCTGGCAAAAAAAGAAGTAATCTTATAAACAAATTAGAAACACTTTCAAGAGGATTCAATACTCATGGCTAGCTATGGATGTTAAAAGACACAAAAGGAAGGTTGCCACCTTTAATTATGCCAGGAAAAAATTTAAAAAATAGAACTTTCCTTGGAGTAGGAAAAGATGGTCGTTTTGTCTGCCGAAGTAAAACACATATTATCATGGTCAAATCTCGTGCCATTGTGACTAATCCTTCCCAATGTTTTTTTTTTCTCTGTTCACACTTCACGCTTACTTTCATTGGTTTTAGCCCAACCAATTCATGACTGCCACGTGTACGTATGGACAGTATAGGTGCACTGTTTTGGCTGGTAAGTCAGCGGACCAAGCCATCAGTCATTTCATTTCAAATTACGTCACTGATAATTAAAATTTAAACTTGGAAACTGCAAAAAAAAACCTTAGCTTAATTTGGTTTTCCATCATTTGGAAACAAACAAAACAAAACCAATATAATTGTGAGTTTGGTAGGAACACATTAATCACCCCATCTCATATGATCATTGTCATGATGATGACTGTGTACAGTAACAACTTAGTCAATGAATCAACAGGGCCAAATGATGCAAGCCGTTGGATGAGTTATCATTTTCTAGTAATTGTGATGATATGTGGCCCTTTGTTTGGTAAGAACACAATTATTTAGTGACAATGGGGAGTAATTATCACATTAATTACGTACAATTCTTCCCTCTTATTATTCTTTATTTACGGAATAAGTTTTAAAATACCTGATTTTTTAAACATCTTAAGTTGGGTAGGAATTCAAACCTAAACATTTTCTTAGAAATACTAAGAAAGTACAAATAATTCACAATTTTATTTACACATGTTAAGGTGACAAAATATTATTTGTATTAATAAAAATAATATTAATAGTGAATAAGAGCATGTTTCAATCATAACTTGTCATATCGACCAATACAATAATAATGGTGCACAAATTTGTTCTCCTTGCTTCGCGGTCTATTTTAGAATAAAAAATAATATTTTTGAAATATTTTTACAATAAATTTTAAATGATAAATTATTATTGATGGGTCTAAATATAAACCAGTCTCACCCCTTAAAATTTAGTATGACATACTCTTTCTCGAAAACCTCTTGGATCCGTTGGTCACTTGAAGGATGCTGTAGGAAGGGTGTAACATAAATGCCAAGGGTATGTTTTATTTTCAATAAAAACATTCTCTTGCCATGTTGGTGATAAACTAGGAACATAAAAAGGGAAAAATATCTCAGGCAAATTGTGTTTTTCTATATCTACAATTTTCCAAGGAAGAAAAAGTCAAAAAAAACACATCCAATTTTCAATTCTTTTTATGAACCAATGCTTAAGCTTTGGTTGTTTAGACAAACAAAATCTCTCTTTGCCCCCATTGTATGAACCGGTTTGTATAATTAAATAGAATCACGTGCGTTGTCAACCTGAATATGTCGGTCAATCTTTTACTCGCACAAGGCAAAAAGAAATAAATAAAAAGGCACCAGTGTTTAGGGTTTCTGTTCTGTTCGTGTGTTTGCATTATATTTTTTTTTATACATATAAAAAAAATTGAAAAAAAAAAAACAAAAAACAAAAAGGTATCGGATAGGGTCTCTTTTTAAGTCACAGCTCCTTTCATCAACAACCCAAAAAAACCAAACCTTTGTGAAACAATCAATCTGCTTCTCTGTACTACTCTTCTCTCTTCTGCTCCTTTCAACATGGAACTAGCTTTGAGTCTTGGTGATGCACCGAAACCATTCACGTTTCTTGACAAAACTCCCAAGTTATCTAACAAGGATCTTGGGTTCTGCATGGGCTTAGGAACCAGTAGTGGATCAAGATCATCGGACGAGAAAACAAGAGAGACCCGTGAGAGTGAAGAAGATGATGGTGATGAAAGAAGAAGAGTTTCTTCAGATCCACCGCTTCAGCTTGATCTTCTTCCTTTCACACCTGTTCTTCGCACCCACCAACCTTCATCACAGCTTCGCTTTCCTTGGCTTACTGATAACTGTATGTAATGCCCCCACTTGCCTTGTGTCTTGTTTTCGTTGTTTTTTTTTTTCGCTCTCTTTTATCTCTTTCTTTCAACTTTATTAGCTTATTTAAGATCTGGGTTTTGGTGGGTTTTCCTGGCTTTGCTCATTAATTTGGTTTACTAATGGAGATTAAATTAACTTGCTTTTTACAGTGGCATCTGAACCGGGTTCTTCGGATGGACCGGGAAGAGGGTTGGATGTGAACCGTTTTCCGACGGTGGCGACAGCGGCGGAGGAGACAGACGATGGGGCAGCGCTGTCTTCTCCAAATAGTACAGTTTCATCTTTTCAGATGGATTTCTGTGTAAGAAATGGTGGAAGAAGCAAGAGAGATTTGGATGTTGAGACTGAGAGAGCAAGTTCAAGGGCGAGTGATGATGAGGAAAATGGTTCCACTCGGAAGAAACTCAGGCTCTCCAAAGAACAGTCTGCTTTTCTTGAAGAAAGTTTCAAAGAGCACAGTACTCTCAACCCAGTAAGTCCAAAGCTTCAAATTTTTAACATCCATTTCTATTTTGTTACAAGTATTTATTATTGATTGGGCATTTTTGTTTATTTGTTATTTATTCTTGTAATGAATCAATGTGCAGAAACAAAAGCTTGCTCTGGCAAAACAGTTAAACCTTCGTCCTAGGCAGGTGGAAGTTTGGTTTCAAAATAGAAGAGCAAGGTATTGGCTTCTTTAAATTCTTATTAATATGTTTGGTGGGTTTTGTGTATATGTTTATTTTAAAAATTTGTACTTACATTTTTCTTGGGAAAATTATAGGACGAAGCTAAAGCAGACAGAAGTAGATTGTGAGTATTTAAAGAGGTGCTGTGAAACACTGACAGAGGAAAATAGGAGGTTACAAAAGGAGCTGCAAGAATTAAGAGCTTTGAAAACCTCTCAACCTTTCTACATGCAACTTCCTGCAACCACTCTCACTATGTGCCCATCTTGTGAGCGCGTGGCCACCACTACCACAACCACTTCAGGTACCAATGGGAACAACACCGCCACCACCACCACCACCACAAACAATACTACTAATTCAGCAGCTATGTCACTTGCTAAAGCTAGATTATACCCTTTTTCTTCTCAAGTCCAAGCTCACATGCAACAGGCCCCAGCTCACCAAGCAGCTTCATGAGAGAGAGAGAGAGAGAGAGAGATGTCACGAGTCTCTAATTAAATGTACTCATGACCTTTTTCCGTTTGTATATACTTTTGGTTTGGAGCATTTTCCTACTTTCTTTTGCGACCTTTTTTTGTCTCTAGTTTGTGTCTTGTTAATGGAGTTTTGGACGCGAGAAAAGAGAGATTAGAAGGGTGATATATATATTTGTTGATTTATGAGAAAATTCAAAAGATTTTTGTTAGAACAAGTTCCTAGCTATATTTATATATTTGCAACTTTCATTTAGTCAATTTCTTGTTTATTCTGTATTCTTTTTGGGTGGGAAGCATCAAGGACTAGGATTCTCCACTTGAGGCCAAGAACTAGAAGGGACCAGGAAGGATTGAAATTTTATGTGAACATAGGATCCTAAGAAAATACTTTTGGGGCCTAGCAGTAGGGCTACCGAACAAAATTATGTGATGTATGATTGCAATGCAAGCAAATGAAGGAAACATACAATTGGATCAGAATTAACTACTGGGAGTTTAATTAGGTACTGGCAAATTTACTAGTCCCCCGCCCAAGAATAAAATTACTTGCAACTCGTAATGGTAGCCTGGGAACCTACAGGAGGCTGCGAGTGGTGGCGTTGGAACGCGGCCATGGCAGGTGATAAACATTTATAAATGTCCTTAACGTGAAGGTGTTTAGACAACTTGTTTAAACAACACGATATGAATTTTCTTACATTTTTTTACATTCACGGGTATTTTTATAAAACTTAAACAACGATATTAGAAAATTTTTTCGAAGCCGATCTCAAAAGAAAATTAATATGTGAAAATTGTTCTCGTTTTAAGAACCAACTTACGAGTTAGCTCTACTTCTCTGGCTGCCAGTGTGCCAAAGTAACAGGAAATCGCTTGTTAGGAGCCAATTTTTCACACAATACAAACAATCGAGTGTAAAGTTTTTTATTTTTGGCATATTCCAAAGGTTTCCCGTAATTGATCATGCAATACTTTGTATTATGTATTTTGTGGGTCTTTATCTAATTAGGTTGAGGATTCATGAGCTAAATTGAAGTTGTTCCTGTAGCACGTGAGAAACAATTGGAAAATCAGACCTTTTATTTCACACATTTCTCATGAGATTATACCCTATTTTCCACCTGAAGGTTGAGAGAAACCCAACAAATATTGAGAGCCGAACACCATTGATTTCTCTATCTTCTCCCCCTCACTGTTGCCAAATCCTTGAGAGATCATCCCCATCAAACCCATATCATTACCTGACATGTAAGTGTTGATTGGAGTTTTGAGAAGCATTGTGACCCAATGCCCTGCAAAATAGTCTTTGAGGTTTGATGATGCAATCAATTGTCAATTGCACATCCAGTTTCTAGAGTAGAGAAATGACTTGTGGAGTCCATTGCAAGTAGGAGCTTTTAGAGGGCTTGAGTACATTTTTGATACATTACTTGGAGAGTTTTGAGAGTAAATTTATACTACAATTATCTATTCTAGTGGATCGTTCTCAATGGTAAGGCTGTAGAGAGTTTTTCCACCCGGTTCTCAGATATTCCTCTTTGATAACACATTTGTGTGTTATGGTTGTGTTATTGTCTCTTTACATTGGCTGGTTTTGTTGTTTATGCATGGTTACTAATGTTAACTTGGCTATGTACACAATTGGACCTTAAATTGGTTGATTAGCTTAAAATTTGCATTACATTGTAGCTTGGGGTCTAATTGACCGTCGTAGTCTTAATTGAATTTGGTTGTGTTTCTCAATGATAATTAAAAGCCCAAAAGAAGGTCTACCTATTTTAGGCTTTATTGGGAAACTTTGCAAGTGGGTTTGGAGTGTTTGCAAAGCCCATTCGCTCCCGGAAGAAATGCTGTGCAAAAGCCCAATACAAGAGGAAAGCGTTCGCACATGCTGGATATAATAAAGCAAAGCAAACAGAATAATAAGTTGACCATATTACCGTACTCGGCACAAAACAGAAATAGGCTTAGTATATAATGTAAATTCCAGTGTCCAAAGCTTGAATTATGCTTACCCGTTATTCTAAGGGTCTAGTTAACGGTTAAGACATTTAATAATGAACAATAATTTATATCTCACCTAACCCATGCCTCCACTCATTTATATCTCATTAATGTAGAGATTATCGATGATATATAGTCATAACTGGCTTCTTGTTTCCTCTCTTTGCCGACATAGGACTAGGAAGATAAAAGGATGCAGCCGTAGCCGCCATTGCTGCCAATGTTAAGGCAAAGAGCGAACTCGGGTCCAAAGACAAAGCCAATCAAAATACAAGACAAACGAAAAGGACCCAACGTTTTTGTGAGACCAATAGAGATTAGAGAGGCATGCAGCATCGCTCTGTTGGAAACATGCCACCAAATTAAGGCGTGGAGCATGCAAAAAGAAAGAACCGCATCAGTACAATCCTATGACTTCATAACCAATCCAAGACTCAATCCTTTTAAGATGCCTCATTCCACTATGAGTCCCATGAGGTCAATCAAAGGGGTTGTAAAGCCACAAAAAACTCTTCTATACCAGATGCTCTATTACACGCAACAAGCCTAGTATGGACAAATGAATGCGGCTAAAACTTAGTCACATAGTAGGACGTCTGATGTCTCCCATGTTGTCAAAATGGGGTGATGATATTATTAATGAAGTTATAGTACATTCTGCTTATTTTGTTAATTAATTTTCTTTATGGAATGGTCATTTGGCACATTTAAATTTCAAATACTTAAATATACGTCCAAGCACGGTTTAATTTCTTATGAGCATGATGATAATGCTAAGCGTGAAATGTGTATTGAAGCCAAATGACAAGAAGCCCTTCCCAAGATCCCATAGAGATTCACAAATTTTAGATCTTATACATATTCTAATATATTTGAATTAAATGGTTTGTTAACTAGAGGAGCCAATAGGTACTTTGAAAATTTCAAACATTGCAAATCAAAAGTAGAAATGATAGATGTGGGGAATACTTTTTACACGATTTCTTTACTTTTTGAGAAGAATATGAAATTGTACATCAAAAGCCTACTTGTTAGACTCTTCAACAATTGGTTTGGCTATAGGAAAAATTGGACACTTGTAGAGACATAGTTAGTGATGATGTGGAAATCGTCAATAGAGTATGTTCTTCTAGATGAAGCAACAATCTTGTTCTTGCGCTTGCAATGGTCGTTAAAAGCCTTCCTTAGATGGTCACCGATGTAATGCCTGCCATGGAGTCTCCAAAAATAAAGTTAGCGTATAGAAGCTTTTAAGAAAGTATCAGAGCTTAGAGTATCAGAGCTACGGCGTATTAGTATATTTAGGATGTGTGTATGTACCTTGTCTGGTTCTGAGGGGAGTGTATATATAGCTCTATAGCTCCTAGCCGTTGTAGCCTTAATTGTGGCTTTAATGCTTCTTTTGTAACACATCTGGGCTCATTAATGTGGGTTCTGATGAGCTTCCAACGATCTGACAGCTAGTTTGTAACTGCCCGAGGTGTTGATTCCTCTTATTAATGGCTTGCCTTCCTTCATCTATGACGTGGTTGGATGGATGAAGATATCTGATGAGATCGCTTGGGAAAGAAAGTTCATTGGTCCTTTCAGTTACCCCCCAATGTTCTGTGGTCATCGTTGTGTGTCATGACGACCACCAGAAGGTGAAAGGTTTCTTGCTCAGACATGACTCTTGGCGGGCAAGAAAAGGAAGGTTTGCTTCTACAAAGCTGTTTCCAGTGCGGGCTTAGGTTTCCTGTCCATCCATTCATTATGGAGCTTTTGGGTCATTTCAACATTACTCCTAGGCAACTTATACCAAACTCATGGAGGATAGTGATCAGCTGTATAGAGATATGGCTGGCTACCACGGAAGGAGATATGATCAGGGTGGACGAGTTCACATACTTGTATCGTTTAAAGGAGTCTAAGGAGTATGGGTACCATGAGTTGGTGCCCTGGGTTAGGAAGGCTAAGATTGTCAGGGGCCTACCCTCGTCCTTCAGATTTTGGAAATCCAGATTCTTCCTTGTGTCTGGGGATGAGTGTGAGACTCCTCTAGATGAAGTTTGGGGTGACGTCCCTAGGTTGCTTCATCGGTGGAGAGCCCCGAGTCTAAGTGCGTCGTCCTTCTGCCAGTCCTTTGTTCTTCGTTCTTTTACATATATTTTTATTGTCGCTAACTTTCTTGTTTGTTGTCTCTCGTGCAGTTAAGAAGCGGTTGAAACTTAAGAGCATGTAGGCAACCATAGAGTATGTGAAGACGTTTGATGACCTAGTGGACTCGTGAACTTTAGCTCTTCATTGCCTTAGTCTAAAGCCTTCCACCTACGTCCTGCGCGCTATAGAGATCGAGGAGAAGAAGAGTAAATGTTTACTTAACTCGTCGTTGTCACTCCTTTTTTTTTTAACAAGTGTTTCCCTTTTGCAGCGATGATGAAGAAGTTCAACCAAGGGATGTACGCCAAAATGAGGGCCAAGAAGAATGAGCCCCTTTCCAACCCTGGGAAGAGGGAGGTGCGTGTTGTGGAGAAAGGGGTCTCCGTCACTCTAGCTACCCCCATCCCTGAAGCGAAGAGGACTGCTTCCTAGGCTACCTCGGTTGAAGAGATCACCCTATGCATGAAGAAGCAGCGCGTGGCTGACAAGGGAAAAGAGAAGGCCGACTCCCGCTCGTCTAGTGTTTGGGACGACGCCGGCCTTGCTCTAACCAGGGCACAAGATGCTTTCACGGCTGAAGAGCTTAAGGTCTTCGCTGGCATGCCCTCTAACGAGATTGTGGGTAATCATATCCACAAACTTGTGTAGGAAGTGTGCTTGTGCAATTTTACCTTTCCTTTTCCCTTCTTTTGTATTGTTCTGAAAGTTGGATCTTCTTTTCAGGTACTAGGGGAAACCTTTCATATTACCTCGTAGTACTTAAGCCACGAGGCAAAGGCCGCGTCGGTGGGATCCTGGGTGGAGGCTTTGGAGGCAGAGAACTCTGAGCTAAGGAAGGACCTTATTGCTGCCATGGACGAGGCTAATACTGCCAAGGAGAAGGCTAAGGTCTTGTTTGACGATTTGAGGGTTGAGAGGCAGCTGACCTTGGAAAAGGATGAGCAGCTCCAAGCCACGAAGGAGAAGATTAAGACCATCACTGCCAAGTCTATCGAGGTTTTTCAGCAGATTGAGGAGTACAACACTGTGCTCTTTAGTTGGTACTACAAGGGTTTTAAGCTCCTCCGGCAATACCTCGTCAAGCATCCCACCGGTGTGGACCTAGGAAACTTGGATCTGAAGGAGGTGGATAAGGAGATGGCGGTAGACGAGGCCTCTCAGTCTATAGCTACTGCTCCTGAGGGTGATGTTCCGGAGAATGCTCCAATGCTCCCCCCTGTCGGTGGTGCCCAATATGTTTTTTGGGCTTTTAATTCTATTTTCAAAACAATATTTTTATTCTAATTTAAGAACAATGTTTCCTGCCCAGTGTTTTTTGGCTTTTATTTCAGGCAGAGTGTATTTATGCTTATCATTTATTTTTATGCTTTCGTTGATTAGTCCTTCATTTTGCCTGCCTGTGACTTGCCAGAATCCTCTTCCGTTTACCCTCATTTATGGGGGCTTGGTCAATTTTAGATTAGGAGTCTAGCTAACTAGGCTTCGTCAGTGATTTGTATTTGTCTAGGTTGACTCCTATCACTTAGACAATTTCTTTAGAAAACTTACACCTATTCGAGGGATTTTTTCATTTGGTTCTAACAATAAGTTACATCCGTTTAGGTGGAATCTTATTACTTAGTTAGTTTTTAGGTGATTTACACCCATTTAAAGGATCTTGTCATTTGGCTTTGTTAGTAATTTACATCCGTTTAGGCAGAATCTTATTACTTAGCCAATTTTAGGTGACTTACACCCATTTAAGGGATTTTTTCATTTGACTTCGTCAGTAACTTACATTCGTCCATCCGTCTAGGCAGAATCTTATTACTTAGCCAGTTTTTAGGTGACTTACACCCATTTAAGGGATCTTGTCATTTAGCTTTGTCAGTAATTTACATCCGTCTAGGCGGAATCTTATTGCTTAGCCAATAGGTGACTTACACCCATTTAAGGGATCTTGTCATTTGGCTTCGTCAGTAATTTACATCCGTCTATGCGAAATCTTATTACTTAGCCAATTTTTATTACTTCTGGGCTTGCATACAGTACTTTGGAATATTAGCTGAATAGTACTTTTATTGCTTTCTTTCAAATGTGAATACAATCGTTTGTTACATTTTTTTGTGGTACTTCTTCAAATGCTCAATATTCCATGGTCATGGTAGTTTCTTCCCGTCCATCATTTCTAGATGATAGCTACCATGTCTTGAGTAATGGATGACCTTATAGGGTCCTTCCTAGGTTGGACCAAGCTTCCCTTGGGTTGGATCCCTAGTAGCAGGCGCGACTTTACGTAAAGCGAGGTCCTCTATGCTTAGTCGCCTGAGTTTCACTCTCTTGTTGTAGTATTTGGTCATCTTCTGCTAGTACTTTGTCATCTTTTGGGCTGCTCTGTCCCTTACTTCATCCAGAAAATCCAAGTTGACTCTTAGTTGATTGTCGTTGCTGCTTTCACTAAGACTTCTCTTCTCATGTTGTGGATTCCCACCTCGACTGGAATTACTGCCTCAGTGCCATAAGTAAGCCTAAAGGGAGTTTCTCCTGTCGGGGTTCTAGCTGTAGTTCTTTATGCCCACAGGATGTTAGGCAATTCTTCGACCCAAGCTTTGATGATCTTGAGCAGTGTCTTGTTCATCACTTCCATTTGTCCATTGGCCTGGAGACGAAAACTGATTCTTGATCCCCAATCCCGAGCAAATGTCTCTGAAGCTCTGATTGTCAAATTGCCACCCGTTGTCTTATATGATCATCCGTGGTATCCTGAATCTCCAAACCATATTTTTCCACACAAAGTTCTAGATCTTTGCCTCCGTGATAGTTGCAAGTGCTTCTGCTTTAACCCACTTTGTAAAATAGTCAATAGCGACCAGTAAAAACTTTTTGTTTCTTACCTCTAGGTAGTAGGCTTATGATGTCAATTCCCCACTAGGCAAATGGCCATGGGGAGGCTATTGGCGTCAGTCTCTCTACTGGGATGCATTGAACATTCCCAAATCTTTGACATTTGTCGCATCTCTCGATGAACTCTCTTGCATCCTTCTGCATAGTAGACCAGAAGTAACCTATTTTGATTATCTTACTTACTAGGGACCTCGGGCCTACATGATCTCCACAAATTCCTTCATGGACCTCCTCTAGGATTTATTTGGCCTCACTTTCGTCGACGCACTTCAGGTAGGGCATGGAGAAACCCCTTTTGTATAAGAAGTCATTCATGATAGTGAACCTAGCTGCCCTCTTTCTGGGGTGATGATAATACCCTTACTCACCCCTTTTTTTGGGCTGACGACCTGTCCATCTTTCTGCTTCGTCTAGTGCTCTATCGTCGTATGGGACTGTGAACTTGGCAATGAAGTCTGCTAGTGCATATGCTTTGATAGCTGTTCTAGGGTGGTACTTAATATCAAACTGGCTGAGCTTGATTGCCCACTGAATCATCCTTCCTGCAACCTCGGGTTTGTTAATGGACTTCTTGATATGTTGGTCTGTCATCACCAAGATAGGATTCGCCTGGAAGTATGGTCGCAGCTTTTGTGAGGCTACAATTAAGGCGAATGCGATCTTCTCGATCCGTGGGTGTTTTGCTTCAGCTCCTTAGAAGGCTTAACTGACATAGTAGATTGAGAGTTGCATTCCATCCTCCTCTTGAATCAAGGTTGCACTTACGGCTGTAATTGACATTGCCAGGTATAGATACAGGTCTTCTCCCTTTTTAGATGGGCTTAGGAAGGGTAGATTGTTGAGATAGTGTTTGAGCTCCTGGAAGGCCTTTTCGCACTCTTCCGTCCAGGTGAAAGCTTGTTTTGGTGTCTTGAAGAAGGGCAGACATTTGTCCGTTGCTTTAGAGACGAACCTATTGAGTGCTGCTATTCTCCCAGTGAGCTTTTGGACTTCCTTCAAAGTCTTGGGCGACGTCATTTTTTAGTATGGCTTGCACCTTCTTTGGGTTTGCTTCTATCCCTCTCTAGGATACCATAAACCCTAAGAACTTCCCTGACACTACCCCAAAGGCACACTTGCTGGGGTTTAACTTCATTTGATACTGCCTGAGAGTAGTGAACATTTCTTAGAGGTCGTCCAGATGGGCAAACTCTTCCTTGCACTTTACGAGCATGTCATCCATGTATACTTCCATATTCCTTTTGATTTGTTTACTGAACATCTTATTTACTAACCTTTGGTAGGGTTCTCCTGTGTTTTTCAATCCGAAGGGCATTACCTTGTAGCAGTCTTCTCCTGGTCCTCTTCGCCATCTTTATCTTATTGTATCCCGAGAATGCGTCCGTGAATGTAAGGAGCTTGTGTCCTGCCATGGAATCTACCAGCAGATCTATCCTCGATAGGGGGGAAACTGTCCTTTGGGCAAGCCTTGTTCAGGTCCGTGAAGTCCACGCACATCCTCCATTTCCCATTTGTCTTCTTTACAAGGACGACGTTGGCCAACCAGTCCAAGTAGTAGACCTCGTGAATGAAATCCACTGCCAGCAGTTTATATACTTCGTCTATAATTGCCTGGTTTCGTTCTGGTGCAAACACTCATAGTCTTTGCAAGATGGGCTTTTTCTTAGGATCAACATTTAGCTTGTATAATTGTCATTCTCAATGGTCGATTCCTTGAGATGATCTAGCTTACAACACCCTCTATAATCACTCCATCAATCAGAATCGGGAATCGCTCAAGGAAAGGCCATAACCCCATTGCTATACTGTGATGGAATTGTCTAGTCGACTTCATGGAAGAGGGAGGCTCAAGCAACCAAGAAACGTTTGTGTAATAAAAAAGAGCAGGTAATGTTGATAAGCATTATTGAATTTGCAGGTCAACAGAGGTAAAAGATCATGTTGGAAAATTTAGACCTCGGTTGATAAAATTAACAAGTTTTAAACCCAAGTTGTTAATTAGATTTATTATGAATAAACCTTATTAAAACTAAAAAACATCAATATCATGCGCAACGGAAAAGTTAATTAGACAAGATATGATGACCCAGGAAAACCAATGAAAAAACTAGTTTCACAATAAATAAAAAAACTGGGGGAAATCTTCCCGAAAAGCAATCCACTATAATAAAGAGAAGTTTAAGATCTAGTATAAGACCTTTGTCCCTAGACTCTACAATCCCCGTAGATAAACTTACAGTAGAAACCTTCTATCGCTTAAGAACTTCTAAACTCTTCAATATATGAACGCCACATTTTTGCATGGATCCCAATACATGACTAACCAATGATGCACGGCTCCTAGTACGTGACTAATTCACCAACTTGAATAAGATTGTTGGCTGCAAAGTTCTTCATTTCATC